>NC_081442.1:10828640-10835387 GCF_007210705.1 Tigriopus californicus
AGCTTTGCCAACTTTCAACTGGATATTCTCATGGAACTTTCTATTATTTTGGAGGACAATACCTAAATCTTTAGTAGATGAGACCCGCTGAATGCCGTTGCCTTCATTATAGTGGAGAGTCTACGTAATGACGTTAACCCAAAGGTATTCGCACAGACTTTCATTCCATTTAAGGCCAAATTACTCTCGGCAATCCAAGAGTAGATTTGGTCGAGGAGCTCTATCGGACAGAATGCTGACCATTCCTACCACACACTAATATTGTATTTTCGGCAATGGAAGAGATGTTGACATTGCTACTAAAATTAAGCTTCTAAAGTGGAGTAATGAAGATGATGAAAAGGAGAGGACCTAAGATTAAACCCTGAGGAACACCCGACTTGACATCATGTGTGTCACTAAGGGCTCCCTCAACCTTAACCAATTTCTTCTTACATCAAATGAAATTACGTAACCAATTGAGAACCTTGCCTTGGATCCCAATCTCATGGAGCCTTTCAACAAAAGGACCATGATCTACCTTGTCAAGTACCCCCTGTCAAGGGGCTTATCGACAACATCGACTGATTCATGGTTCTCTAATCCCTCAATAACCTGCTCTATACATGTTCAATCAGTTGGGTAACCTGCTAAATTGCGTTCGGAACCCATGCTGGCTAGGAGGAAGGACTTCATGAATATCAAAAAATTCAACAAGTTTGAATTTCTTGATCTTCTCAAACACCTTCGCAATATTTAAAGTGAGAGAATTCGGCCTATAGTTACTGGAGAGACTGGTCTCCCCCTTTGACAATTGGAACAACGTGAGCTAGCTTCAGAGAAGAGGGGAACTTGCCCTGATCCAAGATGCAACGCAACCGTTATGACGATTGAGCTCGATCGTCATAAACTCATAATAAGAATAAATTTGAAAACGTAGCTGGATTCTTGGATACAGTCCTCTCCTCTCGTCTCACCCGTCTCACCACGGTGGTCAAAAAACCTTCAAGTATTGAGAGAAATCCGCAAATCCATCTTAACAGTCTCCTACCTCGCAAAAACCATAACAAGTAATTTTGACCTCATTGATTTATGGCTCAAATTTGGCGCTCATATGGTTAAAAGTTAACAAGATTTGTTGGGATATTTCTGTTGTACTTAAAAAAGGCTTTTGAACCACTGTGGCAGTCGTCTCAATGGTGAGACGAGAGGTGTAAGCTGATCAACGAAGAATCCAGCTCGTGACTTAGCTCTTGGTAAAAACGGTCTAGTACTTCTTACATTGAGCTTTGATACCGAACACGAGCATCAGGCTCAGGCTGTTCTTTTCGCTCCAAGTAGTGACTGTTTCATCGGGGTTACCAATCTACAAGGGCTAAAACAATTTACATTCTTGTCGCATTATTTGAAGAACTGTTTATTCATCACTCTTTGATTGCCATGGTCAAGAGGGCAGAGTATTTTTTAGTAACACTGGCACAACTTGATCATCTGTAGGTGGAACCCGTTGCTGTTCTTCCTCCTGCGATTGGAATAGTGGAAATTCTGGCTCGCCAATGCGCGGTGGAGCCAAGTCGTGACGTTCCAGAGGAATGGGACGGTTCCATCGATCCACTCCTGTCCCGATGAAACCCAACGAAAGTATTTCAGGTGGATTCATTCGGGTGACGATGCCATCCCGAATTTCGGAGATAATTTCTTGGGCTTCATGGTAAACGCGAGCATAATTGAAGAAAATCATGGATTCCCGACCCACAACGAGGAGAATTTGGGATGTGTATGATTACCGGATGGTGGCTGTTGACTAGATGTTTATTGTTCTATTGTAGAGTTATTTATAGTAAGGAAAAATATCTGTGGCGGTTATGATGGCGTGAGCATGAGTAATGGTAAATGTAAATTGATATCGGTGACCAGAATATAACAGGATGGAGGGCAAATAGATTCGTCAATGTAGAAACCATCATGGTGAGAATGGTGATGAGGACAATTGGGGACAAGATCACAAAAGAACTCGTTCTAAAGCAAAACATATTCATTATTTAGCTTTGCGCCATGTTTATAAATTTCATTGCATTAAAGTACCTTCGCTAGGGCTCCCATATTTAGAAAAAGGGGGTACAGAGGTAAAAATCAAAAATGCTTAATGGCAGTAGATTGATATATGAAAAAGCCCCAAAAAGAAAAGAGGTGAACTTCATTGGCGTTATAGAATGGGAGGCTAGTCCCGATGGGTATATTCCCATTTCGGAATCAACATCTCAGTCGTTCTAAAAAGCTGGGGGAGTTTGCGATCCTGTGTCATCTCTCTCCACGGTGGTGAAAAAGTCCTTTCAAGTTTCCGGGAAAATACCCAAACACAGCTTGACATTTTTCGAGCTCGCAAAACCCTAAAAAATACTTTGGTGTTATTCATTTCTTAATGGAGTTTTTTTAGTCCACATAAATATGTTACATGTCTAAAAACATTATAAAGACTAAGTTTCAAAAACATATTTTATGAAAGTCGGGAACACACTTGCTTAGCACCTAATCAGAAATTATGTTATCATCTATTAGGCCACCTATTACTTATTTATATTGGATTTAATTATCCCAATTTCATCGTTTTTAGTTCCAAAGCGTCTCGGTTATATGTTAACTCAAATTTCCAAAGGATAAATATCGATTTTCATAACCACCAAAATAAAGGATGATTTGACTGTTTCTTCCATGATCTTTATTTAGCTCAAAATATAACACGGCTTTAGTTAAACGTTCGAAAAATGCACATTTGGGAGAATGTAGTTTGAAACCATCGGAAGTACATTTTCGCAAAAATCAATGCAGTCTAAAACATGCAGTTTTGAATTCTTTTGATCTCCTAGTTTCCATGCGTTCGCTATCAATCAAAAAAAGAACGGTTGTGTAACGTCCAGTGGCCCAATTCATATTTGCCTGAATGCACTTTGAAGGTAAACCTCAAGTCCAGTTTCGGTCGTCTTTCTTCCAAGGATCGGAGAGGCAGAAATGAAAGATTGGGCACATCCCACAAGTTTTCCACCACTTTTGTAGCCCTCCGATGAACTTCTCGAACCAGGCAACGTTTCCACGATTGATTGGATTCCATACTTGGGAGGGAACTTCTACAAGAAGGCATACATACGACTTGAGCAGATTCATACGGGTAGGCGGGTCTCTAGAGCGAAAGTTGGATCATGCACAACATGCTGTTGGACTTTGATGTCACATTTACACAGTGTTGGCCGAAGCGCAGGCGATTGTTGAATGAAACTCCGAGATGTGGTTGTACAATCGACTTGTAGTACAGAGTTAGCATCGTGATAATATCTCTGGACTCAAACCTCCCATACATCCAACCACAAGTTTGAAAAAGCTTTGCCAACTTTCAACTGGATATGCTCATCGAACGTTCCATTATTTTGAAGGACAACACCTAAATCCTTCATGGATGAGACTGCTGAATGCCCTTACCTTCATCATCTAATAGTGGAGTGTCTAATGACATCGACCCAAAGGTAATAGAGCAGAATTTCATTCCATTTAAGGCCAAATTACTCTCGGCAAGACCTTTGTAGATTTCTGACCATTCCTACCACACACTAATTTTGTATCCTCGGCATAGGAAGAGATGCTGATATTACTACTAAAACTAAGCTTCCAAAGCAGAGCAATGAAGATGATGATGAAAAGGAGAGGAACCTAAATGGAGCCTTGAGGAACACCCAACTTGATTGACATCATGCCCGTCACTAAGGGATCCCTCAACCTTTACCAATTGCTTCCTAGCATAAATGAAACTTGTCAACCAGTTGTCAACCTTGCCCTGGAAACTTGTCTACTAAAGGAACATGCTGTCCCTTGTCGAGGGGCTTACAGACAACATCGACTGATTCATGGTTCTCTAATCCCTCAATAACCTGCTCTATATATGTTCAATCAGTTGGGTAACCGTGCTAAAATGTGCTCGTAACCCTTTCTGGCGAGGAGGAAGGACTTCATGAATATCAAGAAATTCAGCAAGTTTGAACTTCATGATCTTCTCAAACACCTTCACAATATTCGAAGTGAGAGAAATCGGCCTATAATTACTGGGGAGCGGCTTATCTCCCACTTTAATAATTGGAACAACGTGAGCTAACTTTAGTGAAGACGGAAACTTGCCGTGATCCAAGATGCAACGCAACCGTAACGACGATTGAGATTGAACGTCATAAACGCGTAACAATAAGAATAACATTGAAAAGGCGACTTTGCTATTGAACAAAAGGGTCTAGTACTTCATGGAGTACATGGAGCAAAAAGAACATCCTGATGCTAGTCTTCGGTTTCAAAGTAGTGACTGTATCACCATCATCGGGATGACCAATCTACAAAGTTAAAACGAATTACACTCGTTGCGCATTGTTTGAAGGACTGTTTATTTATCACTCGTTCATTGCTATGGTCAATGGGGGTAGCTAGTTTATTTTTAACTCTGGCACAACTTGATCATCGGCATGGGGAGCTTCACCCGGAACCCGTTGCCGTTCTTCCTCCTCCTGCGATTGGAGTTGCGGAAATTCTGGTTCGCCAATGAGCGGTGGAGCCAAGTCGTGACGTTCCAGAGGAATGGGATGGTTCCATCGATCCACTCCTGTCCGGATGAAACCCGATGAAAATACTTCATGTGGATTCGTTCGGGTGACGATGTCATCCCGAATTTCGGACATGATTTCTTGGGCTTCATGGCAAACGCGGGCATAGTCGAAGAATTTGGAGTCGTCAGAGGCGATTTCGAGGTACGAAGGGCGACAACAAGCTTCGCAGAGAGATGGGCTCTTTTTGATCGCCAACAGGGTGTTTCGTTGCTCTCTTCGGTAGATGTTGTAATTTCGAGACAGTCTCCTTTCCCTCATTGCCACCAAATAGCTGGAGACGAGAGCACTTCGGTATCTGAGGATGTCTCTGTTCAAAGCATCCAAGCTCTTGATGGCTTTTTTTTGATGAGCCAATAGCTTGATCAATTGGGGTGGCACTGGGCAGATGGACCCATGGCAGTTCCACTTGTGGGCAGGAATGAATTTGGGATTCATGATGCAGAGTTCTTCAAGAGGTCTTGTATTAGTGAGATCTCAATTGAAATGATTGAACTTGGAACTAACCCCGGAGCTTTTATATCCTCGTGGGAGGGTTTGAACCCGAGAAATTTGTCCGATCCTGACCATATCCTTACAGGTTGGTCAATCAGAGAGCAGGAAGGTGCTGGAGCACCGTGGGCAGGGTCAATTAGCACATCTTAGTCACTCTTTTGACAATGACGCTCTTGACGACGGCGTGGAGAGATCCCTCAAGGGACCCTTGGGGATCATCACATTCCTGTTGTTGGGTTTGATTTTGTCTCGTCATAGACACTTTAAAATTATCATGAGACAGCCTGTTTTCTTATCAGGTCAACCTCCTTCAAGGATACATCACCATTTAAACCAAAACCATTATTAGAAAGATACTTCAGCTCTCTCAAAAACCTGCATGGTTCCTGAGGACCTTAAATGCTAATATTATATTGTATTTGTCAAAAATCCAATTATTTAACAACCCTTTTGATGGGCTACCCCCAAAGGTACTCGGATTGAATAAAAATGGTAATTGTAATCATATACATTGTGTCATGTAATATTGCATTCCGATTTTTAGCGTATACCTTGAACGAAATATCAATGAGATTAGCCTGCTGGTTACAATCCCCTCAAAAAACTCATCCTGTCAAGAAACTTCAAGTAATGATTTTCTTTCACAGTTGACCCGAAAATTGGATTCGATAGATTGAGGTGTTTAAATGGAATCGAAGTACCATCATCCCAAGATTTTTTTTTCTCTCTTTGTACATCACCATAATCTGTGAGGAAATCAGACTAATTGGATTTGGTTCTCAACTTCGCAACTCACTAGCGCTTAATTTGAGGGGCTCTATACCATAAACTTGCCCAATTGTTGATGATTGATACCGAATTCCAAAATATGAATAGTGTATGATTGAATCAAACTTTTTAGGCTACTTTGATGCACGCATTTAGAACAAGAAAAGAGCTTTGTCAAAGAAATAAGTGAAACCAAAACAATGTGGGTTGCACTGGTTGGGTTTTTAGCTTTGCGTCCAGTTTTCAATGCATTGAATCCTCGCAAATTTTGTTTAGAACCTCTCGCAAGCTCAAATAGGGATTTTTTAGGTAATAGGGATTATACTATATGAACTACATGTGAATCAATCATCTCCATCGCATAATAGCTTTCTTACGCTTCATGAAATATGGCTTACATTCTGCACTTCAGAGGGCGCCTTGTGACTCGGCCACTACCAAATAAAGGGCCGATCCTCCTCTTTATTGAGTTACAATTTGCTTGTGTTGTTTCTGGCTAATTATATCAAATTCTTATGTGTATTTAGTGACCTGGGTCACATGATGTCTTGAAAAATAATTGCGTTCAAGGCAAGGCGCGAGCAGTTTATTAAGCAAGTTACCGTGCCTCTTTCCGTTTGTTTCGGCCGTCTGACGTTGCAAATAGGGGCCCTTATTGAGTGGCAACTACGATACTGAAAACATCATACTTATACAGGACTTCAAATTATTATCATCGTGTTGGTTTTACTGCTAACACTTTGTGAACGCGTACATCCAGACGGATTATGTCAATTTCTATCATAATACATTTTATCCCATGTCCAGTTGTACATTTACAATGTACATTTAAGAAATAACAGGGCACCCTTTATGTAGCTTAGTTTTT
>NC_081442.1:10835438-10841415 GCF_007210705.1 Tigriopus californicus
CTACGATTTATTTCTCGTACTTGTTTTGGGTTTTGGGTCGCATATGGGTCGTGCATTGACTTTCACTAGAGCCCTCTAGCTTTCACAACTTTTTGAGGTTTCGTGAGGCGTTAGTTATCAATTACAGCCGTAAAAAATAGTCTATTAGTTTTGGGCATGTTATGCCATCTTGGCATTTTTCTACCTCAAAAAGTCAAAGTGAACAACTTTGATTTTACTGCCTTATGGAATTCTAGCCTACAGAAAAAACTTACATACCTAAAAATATTACCAAAAATTAAAATTTTCAAAAACCTACTCATTGTAAATTTGAAGCACACTTAGTTATCTCTTGAATATAGATTATGATATCATCTTTTACACCGTCTTGGTAACATGGAATTCAGTGGTCCAAATTTCATCGTTTTTAAGCCCAAAATGCCCTGATTATATGTTAATTTAATTTCCCAAAGAATTAATATTGATTTTCACTATCACAAGAATGAAAACTTTTATTTTTCTTGCATAGTCTCACAAAAGCTAAAAATGCTATATAATGTAACTTAAAATACACTACAGTAAATTTGCAATCTTTGAAAATGTGTTTTACAATCATCATGTGTACACTTAGTTACGCATTCCCTTGAATTCTGAAGGCAATACATACAACGCACAATGTTAAAGATTTTGTCGTTTCCTGAAGACTTTGTTGAAACTGATAAAAAATAGCTTACTTAAGACCTCATTGATCTTTGTGAAATTTTCAGTGACCGCTCAACTAAATGTCCAATGGACGCTTTTAAAATAAAGTTTCAAAAATCTACTTTCTGGGTTTTTTTAGATATGGTTAAATAAGGTTTTACGTTGATTTAAAATTATGCAAGAAATGGAAAAATAATCTGTCATTTTTGTGACATTGAAAATCGACATCAATTCTTTGGGAAATTAAACTAACATATAACCAGGGCACTTCGGGTCAAAAAACGATGAAATTGGGACCACTAAATCCCACGTAACTAAGTAACGGTGTGAGAGATGGTCATAATTTATATTCCAGGGCTAACTTAGTGTGCTACCAATTTACATTGAGTAGGTTTTTGAAAATGTCAGCTTTTACAATTTTTTTAGGAATGTAAGTGCCAATATGTATTGGGGAATTTCCTTGGAAACTGAATAGGGCTTTTTGAACACCGTGTGAAGCACATTCAAGATACGGCTGAACAATCGACTAGTACAAAGTTAGCATCGGATGTACGGTACAGCAGAAACCTTTGCCCATGTTCAACTGGTAATGCTATGAGAACTTTCCATTATTTTGGAGGACTACACCCAAATCTTTCATAGATGAGACCTGCTCAATATCTTTACCTCCATTATCTACGAGTGGAGTATTTAAAGGAGTTGACCCAAATGTCATTGGGCGGAATTTCATTCCGTTCAGAGTCGTATTACTCTCAGTAACCCAAGAGTAGATTCGATCTAAGTCCTTTGCAAGGCTACAAGAATCTTGGCCATTCCAACCAGAAACTAACTTTGTATCGTCAGCATAAGAAGAGAGACTGGCAGTAATACCAAGCTTTTGAAGTGAGGCAACGAATATTATAAAAAGGAGGGGCCCTAAGATGGAACCCTGGGGAACACCCGACTTGACATCATTTTTGTCACTAAGGGATCTCTCGAGTAGTTATTAAATGTGGGTTCCAAAGAATTTCAATTTTTCACAAGGGAGATCCCTGGTGAAAAATCACTATTTTTCCATTTTCCATCTCACTTTCATCACATTTTAATTGTTTCTTATGCAAGTCTCGTTCAATGAGACTTTCAATTTTTGTGAAGTTTGACTTTTACTTTTACTTATAGTTTGTATAGTCTCATTCAATGAGACTTTTTCATAATGCACCAAAGGAACCCAGCTCGCTGCACTCAGAAAATGAAAAACAATATTTTCAAGGGAAAAATTGAAATGCTCCGGAACGCATATATCCTAAGACATTAAAAGATCTCTTATGCTGAAAACTAACCTCATGAAAAATCTTGTTATTTTCTTTAACTTTTACTTTTACATATCTCATTTTCATATCAGTATTTAATGTAAATGATCTATATTTCTAAACATAAAAAAAATGTTCTTAAAAAATCGTATAAAATTTGCAGCTTTAGGTCATCTTTTTCTGCAAAAGAAACGGTATCAGTATCGGTAACGGCAACGGTAAGGGGTTACTTTTTTTCGGTAACGGTTCAAGCCCTGCTTGTAATGAAAGAATAGCCGTTACTATCCACATTGCGTATTACGAAACACGTCTTATAAAATTCCTTGCGAGACAACATGTCCTGATGTAAAAAGTTATTTTCTTTTACTTTTACATATCTCATTTTTATATCAGTATTTAATGTAAATGATCCATATTTTTGGAAATAATTCTCCAGGCTTTTTTTTACTTTCTTTTCATTATAGATTTCTTCTACATCTTTCACATAATTTCCAACAGTTTTAGAGATTATGAATTTCCAAGTAAGTGTTGTTCCATAAGTTCTCCTAGTTAAAACTTCACATTCTTGAGGACCTGCTCAATATAACAATAATCTTTTATTGCGACTCTTGGTCATGTGTGTCATGATGTATATACATTATACAACGGTTTGTTGGTAAAACAAGAAAAATGTCAAGAAGGTAAAGGCAATAAAATAGTTGACTAGAAGGTGATATCACAATGGGTATGACTAGAATTGGATCAATGCACATGAAAAAAGGTAAGAGGTGAGTTACAGATAGTACAAAGACAGGTAGGTAGAGGCACGGACTTCTAGAGATATGGACTGCAAACGGAAGCAAAAATATCCTATCTCCTAAACCGCTCATCTTATTCCAAATATGCACTGCATACGACCACAAGATCTTGTTGAATAGATGATCTCAGCCAAGTTTGAGCCCAAACCTATGCTTAGGGAACTCGGGAGACATGTTCAAAGTTATGTAGTAAACACTACATAAAATTTGGATTTTCGGCCTGCTCTTGATCATTGCCAGTTGCAAGGCATTGGGATCGCTACGCAAGACTCGGCAAGCAAATAGAGGGAACATGTTGAGGTGATCAAAAACTGAAAATGAGTGGACACAGCTTGTCACGAACTTGCAGAGTAGTAGTCGTGTTTGATAACTAGCGTGGCCTAGGCTGTACCCGTTACCAAAATCCATTAAGTCAGAAACACGGAATAGGGGAGAGCGAAATGGAATCTGCATTTGCATACAAGGACACCATGTACGCCATTAAGTGGCACAATATTAGGGAACCGCGGTTAACGATGTCCGGAGCATGATTATGAGTCTTCTGTTTGCGGTTAGATGATTGGGCAACCATCAATACCAACGTTGGTGCTTTAATCGAACGAATGGGCAAGATTGCTCTCAATGGCGTTAACAGGGATTATGCCACAATTCGTCGCAGTACTTAACGTATATGAGGGAGAACTGTGCCTTCTCGTGCTGCTTTTGTTGATGACAAAGAAACAGAATGGATATTGAAACAAAGCAGATTAACCTCATTTCGTTTAGACTCTATGGAACAAGACAAAAATATAGTTTTGATTTATTTGGCATCAGAAAACGTTTTGGTCACTTTGTAGTTTCAAGAGAGATATTGATTGGCGATGACAGGAAAATA
Organism: Tigriopus californicus; assembly: GCF_007210705.1. Taxonomy (NCBI): domain Eukaryota; kingdom Metazoa; phylum Arthropoda; class Copepoda; order Harpacticoida; family Harpacticidae; genus Tigriopus; species Tigriopus californicus. The sequence goes on from NC_081442.1 coordinate 10,839,080, forward strand.
TGCTCTCACGTTTTTCTCTTGATTTTAGCTCATTTCTTGTGAACAATGAACATGATCAATTAGTTTCCCCTATGTTTCCCAACAATAATCTTCGCTATGGTAAACTCCATTTTAATGAATTCCGCCACGGATCTCTCCACCAACGGTAATCTCCGCCATGGCGAACTTCGCCAATCCTGAACTCGGCCACGGCCATCTCCCCCCATTCAGTTCCGTCAACAGCAATCCTGCCTCTAAGTGAACTTAAATGAGAGGCTAAAAACCGAAGCATCGAGCAGTTTTGATTAAACTGGCAAACTATATGTTTTCAAGGTATATTGTTTGCCCTTTAAGGTAATAGCCAGAGGCCCAGACATGGTGTGACTGATCTAAATCTTTACATTAGGTGGCCAGCTTCTCAGAAAGCGATATACGTTTTCCACATGGTTCTAACATCAAGAGCAATACAGGGTTGCCCAGATATTTGGTTCAACATTTGAAAAGCATGCTATACCCCAGTTGCATATTTCTTGAACACACATTGATTTGTCGAACTTTTTCCCTGAAAAACATATCTAGATGTCTTGCCATTTGAGCAAACACTTTAACCGGAAAATATAACCACTGTGTAAAGCTAGTGAAGAAAAGCAAGCCAAAAGCAATATTTATACTTAGTTACGATCCCAATTCCGGTTGGGGTGTAACTCAGTGGTAGAGTGTCCGCTTCGCATGCGGAAAGTCCGGGTTCAAAATCCCGGCTCCTCCAGTACACTTTTCGTGATAATCATATATAACTTGGTACAGCGGTTATTGCAACCGCCCATCAAGAGGGTTAAAATCCTCGGGTTCAAATCCCAACTTCTCCAGCATTGTATTCTAAGATTGTTTCAATTTAATAAGTTTAATTTTTTTGTCCGTGTCCCACCTTACGGAACGTTCAGGGATTGCTAGAGGAGCAAGCTTCCTCAAAAGATAAATTCAATGCCAAAATAGCTTTAAACTACCTCACATCAAACTGAACATACGAATTTATCGTAGGTTGGAAATAATGATCAAGAATTGAAAGACAAAGGAAAGAAAGTGACCAAGGAATCTAAACTAAATAAATAAGACAAAAACACACTAATACACTCAACGAACTGATCTAACCAATATATAATCAATACACTGAACACTGATAAACAGTATTATAAATATATTTATTGCAACTCTCAGTCATGTCAGTTTGTAAAATATATAAAAGTGTGTGCACAATAATTATGCTCAGACATCAGTAAATTCATCAAGGATTGAAATGGTAAGTACGATAAAACAGCAGACTACGTTGAAAATAATGTCATACAGGGACTCTAAAGAGCTTTAGTGTCTTTGTGTCATAGTAAGATGACTAGAATTGTTCAGCTCACATGAAAACAGGGAGGGGGAATCACAGACAGTACATTGTCAGTTAAGTAAAGGTAAGTGATAAAAATCTTGGTTAGTGGAGAAGAGTGGGTGGGTCAGATTGAAGAATTCCTGCTGTCCGTTCCGTCGTTGATGGCATTTGGCCAGGAGCCAGGCAAAGGTGCGTGACCGTCAATGTTCGTAATGGGATGTTGGGCCAAGGACAATAAGGTATAAAGTGACAAATTTGAAAATAAAACCTACACATGTATCGTTCAAAATATTTCAAGAACATGATAGGATAGTGCAGCTGTTGGCACGTAAATAAAATGAAAGGCAATTTCACATGCTTACTTTGTATGTTAAAGCGACATTTTTGCTACTTTTAGCTTTTACAGAAATCTAAAAAGATGGAGAATTGTCTTTTCTTTGTTGTGTCATTGAAAAAGACAATATATTCCTTGAGAATAACTGGAAACCTAATTAAGCCATTTTTCGACCTCTCAAAGGTGTAAAACACAACCTTGAAGTTGTAATAACTAAGCATGTGCTAAATAGAAGTTTATTAAATTTTTACGTCAGTATATAACTAAGAGTATGTTTAACACTGATTGACCATGATTTTGACAATGATGCATTTTAATGTACTTGAAGTGATTTAACACACTTTTCTGAGCTACTTTTAAACATGTGTATTTCACAAAAGTCATTCCTTCTGCTTCTTTGACACCAAAAAATATATCTTGATGTCTTGGCATTTGAGCAAACACTTAGCCAGAAAATATAACCACCGTGAAGAGCAATCAGCAATCCATCTGGAGTGATCCGAGCCAAATCGGCAAATTGGTCAACTTCCCAATGACGTAACTCGTTGCAGAAACTGGAATAACCCTGGCTCCCATGTTTGACGGACTGGTAACAGAGTCCATTTTTTAAAGCGCAGGAGTGAGCCTTAATCGAAAATAGGTGGTACT
>NC_081442.1:10841466-10858461 GCF_007210705.1 Tigriopus californicus
ACACAGAAATAAACTCAACTAACTGTCGAACACAAAATAAATCAATACAGTAATGAACAATAAATTCTAACTCTAAAGGACCAATACAATCAAACTGAAGAACTACACATAACGATTTGAACTAGAAAAACTACACTACAAATCAGAAAGAAACTGCTAAAGCTAGACATAAACATAAATGACAATAAACTTATTAGTTTTAAAGTAATTACGTCTTACCAAAGAGCCGTGAAAAACCAAACCTAATTGAGTGAATGAATGGCAATTCCCATTCATTCACCCACACACAAAACACCACGAACACTACACGTGCACAGCAACCAAGGAGCAACAGAGGAAGTCACACCTTGGTTCGAAATTCCTGGGAGATAAGAACGAGAGCAAACTAAATGCGTCTGTTCTCAGCGAGCTCCAAAACAGGAATGAATATGCGTTCCAGAGCATTTAAATTTTTCCCAGGGGGATCACTGGCAAAGTCTCAATATTCTTTTCCATTTTCCACGAAAATCCAGAGTTGTATGGGTATGTCGATGACATGTTGTTTTTCACCGCTGCTCTTCTATTTTTACTTCAGGCGTTAGAAGGGCGGCTTTCTTGTTGTCCATGCTCACCTTCAATGCGGCATAATGTCCTCTTGTGAAACAACCAATATTTAGCAATAGGGAGGTAACATTAAGGCATTTTTCAATATGTAGCAATTTCAAGTCCACAGTTAAATACGAGTTGTCACCTTACCTTCGTCATTAGATGAAGCACCTCAGTTGGAATGAAAAACCTGTGCCACTGTCGGAGGAGGAATTGCCCTCGCCTCCCCGTTGGCGGCCCTCGACCCGCTCCGACCCTCGTTCCTCTGAATGGTTTTATATCAATACTAATTCAACTAAATGTCAGACATCACCGCCTTCATCACCTGTAAGTTCACACAAGTTTCATCGCTCGTGTGACCCTGGAGGTCGAGGCGGAACTTCTGATTCTTCTGTAGCGTTCCAGCCCTTTGTCTAACACGCCATTCCACAATTCCAGAGCTCATTGATGCTTCTGCAATTAGCAATTTATCAGACAGTTTTTATCGGTGAAAATTGGCACTCAACATCGTGGAACCTACAGATGAGATTGACTGGATCAAGACTTACTTTATCTCTTGGTTGGATGAGAAGATATTGACCCGACCATCCGTTTCTCTGATGACTATGAGTCGTCCATTACTATTTGTGTGGGTACTCCAAGTAGAATTTTGACCACCAATTTTCTCAAGCAACGACTTGATGCCTACTCCTGCTGCACCCGTAAGGAGTAAATGCGGAGTCCCGATCAACGTGATTGCTGCTGGTGCACCACCTTTCACCGGCACAACGGGAAGTAGTGATAGCCACCACATGAAGACGGGTACCAATCCAAATTTAATTACGTAAATGTAAAGCGTTGGTGAACCCTAGTTTTGTCGAGCAATGTACCCCTCCCCCGGTTGTCACCAGTTGTTCAGTTTTGGTTTGGAGCTTTGAAAAGAATGAATGACAAGTGGGGTGATAAGACTGCAAAATCCTACAAGCAAGTCTTATCTCTTATTTAATGCAGAATGTCAAGTCAGGTATTCCCCAGGGCTCCAACTTAGGCCTCCTGTTTATGGTATTCGCTGCCCCGCTTCAAAAGCTTAGTATTACTGCCAGTCTCTCTTCTTATGCTGACGATACAAAGTAGGAATGGCCAAGATTCCATTAGCCTTGCAAAGGACCTAGAAATAATCTGTTCTTGGTTACTGAGAATGTCATAGCCCTGAACGGAATGAAATTCCGCTCAATGACCTTCAGGTCAACTCCTTTGAATACTCCACTCGTAGATAATAGAGCCAAAGAGAGGTGATGTGATAGAGGGGATGTCCTGACACAAGTTGTCCTTCCCCGGTCAAGGACTTAATAACACCTATTGTCCTTGGCCGACATCCCTTCGGAGTATTGGCGGTCACTACCTTTGTCCGTCTCCCAGCCAAATGCCATCAGCGACGGGAGTTGACAAAGGATCTGTTCAATCTGGCCCATCCGATCTACTTCAATAACCAAGATTTTCATCACTTACTCTACCACGGAATTCTAGAGATATGGACTACAAACGGCTTCCCGCCAAATCGGCCTGCTCTGGTCATAGCCACTCTGAGCCAATTTTCGAATTAAAGTAATAAAATAAGAAACGTAGATCTCCTCAATTAACGGTAGGCCAATTTTATATCATTTACATGCAAAGTCGATCGTTTCAAAGTTGTGTTGTCAAAAGCTTATGTAGCTGATCACGCCAAGTTATCATGCTCATACGTGCTCGTTCTGGGCTCATTGGTTCACATTGATTGGAAAAAATCGATTCTCGTTAAGCCGCTCTATCTCGCATGCATGGGAGTGGGTTGTTGAACTCCATTATGTTGAGCAATTCTCCTAACATCATTCTCTGGTTTTGATAAAGGTCCTAATATCCAGAGTTATTTCACTTGCCTGGTTTAAGAAATGATAATATTTCGTTAGAAAATCGGTTTCTTCGCCAAGACAAACAATAAAGCGGTCCGTCAAGGGAGCTTGAATGACTAAAACCAATTGAAAAAAAAGACATCACTCTAAAGCGATCCAGCATTCCACGTTTCCAGTTCCCAATCCTCCATGAAGAACTCCAGCAGGAAATTTTAAACCTTCCCTCGCTCCCCAGCTGTTTCGCTTTCCGCGCCATCTAGAACTCACAAAAGGCACAATCCGCCAAGGAGTGAAACCTCAAACCAGCTCATCCATCAATTTTCCATATTTACATGGGAACCCCATCGATAATCACCGTTTAAAAGGTAAGAGCACCTGCCCCAGCCACCCGAGAATCCAAACCACACCCCACCTCACGCCTATCCCGGACAACCAGTTCGGGAATTGAGATTGCGTCGATCCTGTCAGACCATTTACGCGGTCTGGGCGCCAGATGCCACTTCTCGCTCTTTTCTCTCCGCCCAAGTTCGCTTTGCTCACAATCGTCCATCGCCCTAGCGCTCAGCCTAGCGGACTGGTAGAATTTTCTTATCACGCAACCTCATGCACTAACGGTTTATAACGAATTACGCCTTACCAACGCCCATTTCACGGCTTATGCAGCGTCAGATGATATGTTGCAATGGACAACAACGTTGGGGTTGAGTCCAGTGAAACGGCGAGTTGGGGGATGAATGACGGTGTGTTGTGGGGGGGGGTTGGGCTGGTGTGGCAGTAACGCCATCTAGCCTTGAACATGGAGGCTGGAGGGATGTGATTGCAGTGTGTTTTTTTTTCGAAACTCTACTGATCTTTTACATGTTTTCATCATAGATGGCCAATCGCCGGGCACATCACGATTTGGTGACCATCGTCTACCCGCCAGGATGTCGAGAAGTAAGAAAGATGGCACTGAATTGATCTCTCTAAGCTAAGCTAAGGTTCTAATGATTTGTCTGCCCTTGTTTCAGGTGAGCGAGGATTTGGGTCCGGACGAGATGATCCGTCGTCTGAAGACCCTGGCTCACACATTCCAAACCCTGAGTCAGGCCGAAGATGAGTCGACGTATGCAGATTACACGCCGTTGGCCATTCATTTGGCCGACGATTCGTACCTAAACAATTCCTCCCGAGACGTCCAACTTTTAGTGGCGTGTTGCATTGCGGATATTCTGCGGATTTTCGCCCCCGAAGCCCCTTACAAAGACACGAAACAGATCAAGGTACATTGGGATGGAAGGTGAATAGGCCGAATATGATGCATAATCATTGTTTATTTTCTTTGGGCAGACCATATTCTACTTCTTGATCAAGCAATTGGGCGGACTTCGGGATCCCAAGGATCCGGCATTCAAGCGATATTTCTATCTCTTGGAGAACTTGGCTTACGTCAAGTCCTTCAATATGTGCTTTGATCTCGAGGATTGTAGCGAGATCTTTTGCGCTCTCTTTCAACTCATGTTCAAGATTGTCAAGTAAGTCATTTGAATTGGTTGCATGTGGTTTGGGTTTGAACCGAGATGGTATATTTTCATAGTGGAGAGCATTCGGGCAAGGTCAAAAGCTTCATGTTGGACGTGTTGACGCCTTTGATCACGGAGGCGGATTTCGTTTCCAACGAGTTGCTGGACATCATCCTGATTAATATTGTGGATCCGCAAAAGAGCCAACAGAAGAATGCCTATTCCCTGGCCAAAGATCTGGTCGTCAAAACGAGTGCCACTTTGGAGCCCTATATTCAACAGGTAGGATAGATCCCAGTTCAGAGCGTTTATTTGAGGCACGTTTGTGATTTAGGCGGGGCCGATCATGAAGTTTGATAAAGGCTCTACCATAAATTGGTTCAAAATGGGTTTTAAGTGTTAGGAGATGAATATTGATTGAGATAAAATATTGCTAGCTATTTGACATTGCAAACTTTTTATTTGTAACGCCAGTTAAACATCAACATTTTAGGCCAATGCCATTGACAATGATTGATTTAAGACTTCTAGCTGGTACTCGATTGTTCCTCCTCCCTCCTATAGATTATGATTTGACTTCGAAATTCTTGGGGTAGCTTCGGCGACCTTTTTTGAGAAGGCTTCAGGCTCTTGGAATGCCTAAAAGCCATGAACCAATCTGACAATAAACTTTCTCACAAAGAATTGTTATAGAGTGACATGCCAAAAGACACCTTGAAGCCAATCCCTAAAGTTGTCTTTGTGACAAAAGTGTGTTTTCTATTAGAAGCTAATCAGGGTTTTTGTTTAAGAAAGTGGAATATCTAGTAGTTCTTGTGTTAACTGAAATGGTATTTGACATACCCTGTTCCTCAATCCTTGCCTGGATTTATTGGTTATTATGCACCTAAAATGCAGTCTTTTTCCGATGCATTTTTTTGCAGACTTTCTTACTACTACTGGTATTAGGATCCCCATCAGTTCAAGACGGAAAACGTATTCATTTGACTTAACTTTATATTCAGATAATATCAGATCCACCAACGAATTTGAGTTGGCAGATCTTTATGTTACTGAAATCAGACTTTCACAAAAAAACATGTATATTTATAATTGCCTAAGTTTGTTGAAAGTAGTCATATTTGATCTTTTTCTATCGAAAATGTCAATAGTCTGCCATTCCATTCATCATACTGTGACGAATCATCACTTCTTTCATACTTTTCATATTTTAGTTTTTCAACCAAGTGCTGATCTTGGGCAAAGTGGACCAAAAGTTGCAAATCTCTCGCAAGGTGTACGATCTGATCTATGAATTGAACCATATCTGCCCGAGGATTCTCCTCACAGTTTTGCCGCAATTGGAGTTCAAACTCAAATCGACAGAGGAAGTGGACAGAATGGGATCGGTCGCTTTACTAGCTCGCATGTTTTCTGGTAAACCTTATGATCTTTATTAGACATTGTAGGACATTTTAAGAAAAAAGGTGCTTTTCAGAGGTGAACTCGAATTTGGCCACCAATCATCGTCAGCTTTGGTTGGCCTTCTTGGGTCGCTACAACGATATTTCGGTGGCGATTCGGATTAAATGCGTACAATACACGATGCATTTCCTTCTGAATCACCCGGAACTCATCGGCGATATCAAAGACACGCTTGAACTTCGTCAACATGATCCAGAGGAGAACGTGAGGTGAGACATCAATCTATTTTCCTTGTGAAGTGAGGTGGGAACCAAACATCCGACTTGGGTTGAGCAAACATGGATCCAATCTGCACCATGAATAGGTTGAATTTCTCATTCAATTTAACGGCTTGTTTGAGCAAATAGTATGTTATAGGCTAGTAAAAGGTGCCAGGACGAGTAAGAACGACATCTTTGAAAAAATTGTAGCACTGCTTATCCGATCATTCAAACCAGGATACTGAATTTTAGGTTTAATGCTTTACCTTTACTTCACCAGCCGAATATTTGTAAAAGTTCTCGATAATGGAGGACAGTTCATGATAATGACAAATGGATGTAGCGCATACCACGAGGATACGGATAACACTATGAAGAGCTCACTCATATTGAAATGAATGGCTGACCCGTATATAACGAGTGGAATCAGGAACACCAGTAGCATCAAGTTCTTGGCGAAGCAAATGGCACCATTGACCTGCAAAGTGATGGTGGTTCGGTGGAATCGCCGCTTGATCTTGTCCAAGCTCAATAGGTTCAGATTGCGGGTGCGCTCGTTGACCTTCCACAAGTACAAGTAGATCGTGACATAAAGGAGCATTTGCAAAGTGTTCATGACGAACAACGTGCCCAGAACGATCCGCTTGGCCAATTGAGGCTTCCAGATGTAATCCAACTCTGTCCATGGCGTCAAGTGATTCTTGCCCATACATGCAGTGTAGAGCAAATCTTTTTGATTGGCAGGAAAGATCTTGTAGCCAATGGTCCAAACACCGCCCAGGATGAAGCTAGCTCCAATTGTGAACCTGGCCAAGCTCTGTACGCCCAAACGAATCACCAAGGTCCGCCCAAAGATGAGACATATCCTGCAGATTTCAAATTGGGATAGGTTTCATGGGCAAAAGGTTTTATGTTCTTCTTTTGCTTACCTGAAGAGAGCGATCCCTAAGCCACTGAAACTTTGGTACATTCCGGTGAAAACACTGATATATTCGAAAACAGAACATCCCCAAGGTGAAATGAGATCCCCCAAAGGTCTCGGACCCACGAGCACGCCCATGAACACACAAATGGTGTAGGCGATCCCAAGTTCCACCAGGATGTCGGCCAAAATCAGCAGATTCACTCCGCCTTCGACTCGATTATTTCGGGTCAGAAATCGGAGAATCAGCAAATGGAAATATGTTCCTGTGATTAATGAGGCGAGTAAATATACTGCCAGACTGATTCTGATCGGGGGTGTGGCGTCAATAAGGAGAACCTTTGTGGACTCGCTTCCATTCATGCTGAGCTTCAAAAGTTGACTGAATACCCTGATTGTGGGTTTTTTTAATGGCGGCGTCTGGAAAGAGAAAGGATGAGCAAGATATAGAGTACTACTGCATTATGGGGATGAGCATCATTTGAGAATCCTTGTTTTGGCAAATATGTCTCAAGAGAGTGTTTAATCAGACTCATCTCATATAAGCTAATAGGGTGTAAGGAGGTTCTTGGGAAGGTAGATAAATATTTGTATTATACGGAACTGAGTAGGTTTACCGTGCGTTTAATAAGGTCTTCTTTCTGGTCGAATCATCATGCCTTTTTATTGATGATTAACTAGGTGCGATGTTTTAATCATGTAGGTTTTGAATATTTAATGAACTTCAGTCACGGTGACAAACTTTTCTTTGATTTTACTATTTTCGTTGGTCCCTTGAGACTAGTTTTCAAGACTCATTACGTGATATAAGTTGAGCTCATCTCTACAAATATTGTGACATCAGATACTTGATGACAAAAATGGACCTTTTTTAAGAGGGGGAGGTTTTTTATGCACTTAACTTTCCCCCCAAAAATAAATCAATTGTCTGTCAACGAGTCGAAATCAGTATTGTAGATATCTTGATATCTTGAGTAATTTGATATGCCATCGAGGGTACAAGTCGTAAGATAATGTAGTACGCACATTGTTACATTTGGCCCAAAGCGGTTTGTGGAAATCCTCGAAGCTCCTTCATTTACCCATTTAATCCCTCATTACCCACAGGATGTGGGTTCATCAATAGGGTTTTGCTGAATTATTGGGCAATAGGTTATAATTGACGCTTACGAATTGGAAGTACTCATTACTTATCAACATACTATCCTTTGAAATTGATCATCTTCCGAACCAGCGCTTTCAAAAGAAGATCGGTCCAAAACCCTGTCTGAGGGAATTGACCAATAAGATATTGCTCATGCTCATGACTCTCTGAAGGCGCAGAGACGTTTTAAATGAAAAAAAACGGCAGAAATTTTCACTGCTTTAAATTGAATTGGCATTCACAAATCGGACGGTCTAAAAGTTTCCCATTGCTACAAATTTTCGGATATGTTGAAAAGCAACCTGAAGTGGTATGGTCTAAATTACATCCATACATGCAATAAAATATCATTCCTTCAATGTTTGTAAATTATGTTAGTTATTATGATCACAAATCCTTCTTTTGTCGTGGAACTTCAGTTGGGCTATCTATTACGGTACTTTTGAAACACCCCATAAAAGCCAGTTAGCCTATCTCCAGTAATCTTTCCGGGAAATATCTCGAGTAAAAACCTGTGGATGGTGTATATAATTTTCACATCCTCCTTGATCTTGGGAAAGAACAACTTCAAAAAATGAACGGCGAGGAGAAAGATGCGAATAAGCCAGTCTTTTTTCGGCAGCTCTTCTATAGATTTGATCAAACCCACTTTTGAAACACCCGATGTTGAACCCAGCGTCAATTTCATGCAATTATTTCAGATACGAGGTGGTCATGGCCATTGTGACCACAGCCAAACGCGATTTTGACGTGGTTTCTCGGAGCGAAGAGCTTCTAAACTTTGTCAAGGAGAGAACTCTCGATAAGCGATTCAAAATCCGGAAAGAAGCCATTTCCGGTCTGGCCATGATCTACCGGAAGCACCTGAGTAATCCGCAAAATGTGCCCGAGGCCACGAAAAATGCCGTCACGTGGATCAAAGATAAAATCTTGCACGGTTCGTTCAGCTCAATTGCTTCTCATTGAAACAGAACTCGCAAGCTTTTCAACTCAAATTTGCACTCGCTTCTCAGGATATTACATGCAAGGAATGGAGGATCGATTGTTGGTGGAGCGCCTCCTCAACACCTGTTTGGTGCCCTTCAACATGGACACCACTGAGAGGATGAAGAAGTTGTTCCTATTGTTCGCCACCATCGACGAGAACGCGTGTAAAGCCTTCATTGAGATCCAAAAGAATCAGTTTGTGGTGCGGAAATGCGTGTCCGAATTGGTGGCCCTCCATCGATTGCCGCCGAGTGAGAAACGTGACCGGGAGATCAAGATCAAGATCCAAGCCACTGCCAAGCATCTCCCCGAACCAGTGAAGGCCACCGAATTCATCCGCAAGCTGTCCGCCCATCTCCTTACGGATAAGGTCATGTTAGCGAACATGGAGAAGATCACGGACGGCGTTTTATCCTGCTCGGAATGCATGGCCACTGTGGTGAGTGTTTTCTTTTCAGGTCTAACCAGGTTTAGAGAAGGCTTATTGAAGATATGGGCTGAACGAAATGCTAAAGAAACAAGTTATACTTTTCCTTCAATTTTTTTTTTTGGTGAATAAGGGAGTAGTATCTTGATTCTTTGTAGCTGGAACGATATCGAAAAAGATATTTTATAACAGTCATTAGGCTACTGGTTTTAAATCTGAACATAACTTCAAGGTTTCCAATTTCTAATGTACGGGGAAATCACCTTTTTGCGTCTGTTCGAGAGTTCCAAGGAGAAAAATTGAGTGTAATATTATTATTCCTTCAAATCAACAAATAGCCAGGCTTTGCATACATTTACTCATCGATCATTCCCCTGTTACTCAACATGATATACAAATTGAACAATCAAATACCCACGAGTTAACTCGCCATATATCTGAACTCTTTCTTACCTGTTCAATCTTAGACTCAGACACCGGACCTTCTATTTGCAGAATCAAGTCCTGAAAAAGCTGGGCTCTCCTATCATGACCAACTTGTACTACGGCACTGTCAAGCAGCTTTTGGAGCGGATTTCTAGCGTTATGGTGGATGATGTGGCCATCCGAGAATTGGCCGGTTTGGTCCAAGAAGCCTTGAACGCCGGCGACATTCTTGAGGAACTTGGTCTGGACTCCAGTCGAGCGGGTGAACGTGGTTTGCGCCTCCTCATGGTCTTGTCCTTCGTATTCGCGCCTCATTACATGTACACTGATGTCTTGAACAAGATCGTGGGTCTGCTCAAGACTCCGGCGGACTTCGTGGCTCCTCTAGCTTTGTCCGTTCTCACTTATATCGGAAAACATAAGCCTTTGGGTGACGATTTCCCATCCATTCTCCAAGTAAGTAATCATCACCATGCCATTCCATCATTGAGATTGATCGAGATTGAAAGATGATCGATTTACTTCCAGACGTTGACGCCGATTTGCAAAGATTTTGTGAATAATGGAACTCCCAAGCAAGCCAAGCAGAGTATCAAGTGCTTGTTTATGAATGCGACGGAAACGCAAGACGCAGTGTTCACCGAGATCCTGGAGATCATCAAGACCAACCTAGATCCGGCCAAAGGTGATCAATATCGCACGGCCATCGTCGCTTTGGGTCATGTGGCTTTCCATTTGCCGGACAAGTTTCCCATTCAAATCAAGAACTTGGTCTCGCGAAAGATTGTCAAGGAACTGCTCATCCAAGATCGGACTGAGGTGAGTTCCCAAGGCAAATTGAAGTCCCTTGAATTTGTTGGCTACGATCGGGTTGATCGGGAATTTCAGGTGCATGTGGACGGAAGCTTGGCTTGGTGTGATGAGGAGGACCTACCCTTGGAGACTCGATGCAAGATGGAAGGGATGAAAATGATGGCGCGGTGGTTGATTGGCCTGAAAGATGACAAGGACGATGATAAGACCAACTCTGTGACGATCTCAGCCCACAAGACCTTCAGGATCCTCAACGCATTTGTGTCCAATAAGGGCGATCTCAGAGAGGAAGGCAAACCCAGGTAAATGACCAATCTACAACACTAGTCATTGCTAGCGCTGAAATCGATATCCAAACCAATCTCGTAGCTTTCAATTGTTGTTGTTTTTTAACCAAAAGTTGAGGGTACATCAGTGACAATTGCCCGCTTTATTTCGCGTGTTGTTGATTTGTTTCATGCATTTTTATGAAAGGCTACCAAATTTTGTTGATGCAAGCCCTATGAGTGTTGATATATGGAAAATTGAAGAAAAAAAAACATCGTCATGTTTTTTCATATCAACAATGCGTATACTTTGACATACATAACATATTTTAGCATTTTTTAATCCAATTAGAATCTGGATTTAATGTTGTTGTTTTTTTTGGTTTGTTATTTCACGGGCATTTTCTAACCGCTGCAGGGAATTTAATCCCCAGTACTATTAAAATGAAAGGTTATAATTCGTCCATTTATTACCTTTCAATTTTTATATGATATTTGGTCTACCAATGAATTTGAGTTGGCAGACCGAGCTAGTCCTTGAATGTAGGGTTGATCTGGAACGCTACTTCAAAAATTTGTCCAAGTCTGACTTCAAAGATGCAACCGGATCTACAAGGCCTACGAATTCCCTACGAATATTAGAGGGAAGCAAATTAAACAATAAAGGAGCCCGAGAAAGAAGAGATGTGGACTTCATTGTTCGATTTAGCCTGGATTCTCGATCGAGGGATAGAAGGTGCTCTCAAAACGCACATTAAGCCTCTACGGTCACTAGAATTGACCCTAAACCCTGGGTTGGGACAAAGCTCATGGATTCTTCTGAAGACGTACAGTACCAGATACCTTTCGTACAATTTATTAACATAAGATACTTACTGGTGTTATTCAATGTGTATACTTCCATCTCAATGATAACCTGGTGTGTGATTTGTCTTTCAGTCCTGCTGAGCGGGCTTGGTTTCGATTGGCTGCGGGTTGTGCCATCCTGAAAATATGTGAACAAAAAGGTGTAGGTGACAAGTACACGCTGGATCAGTTCTACACGTTGTCCACTCTCTTCACCGATCCCATTCCTCAAGTTAGGGAACGAATCCTGATCAAGCTCCACAAGGTAAAGCGAGGCAACCAGATTGTTTTATTCACAAGTTAGTCATTGATTTATTTCGTGCCTTTTCTTCAGGGATTGGGCCGAGGGATCCCGAACAAATGTCTCCCCTTGGATTTCATGGGATTGTACGCTTTGGCTGGCTTGGACACGGACAAGAAGTTGCTCCATATGGCAAGACAATACATGACCATTGATATTGGCAAGCGGAAAGACTACGTTAAGAGCTTGATGATGTCCGGAGCAGGTATGGACCATTAATTATCGCATCATTTAGGCTACATATACGCATTCACCTATTCAAAAGTCTGGATTCAACCAAATTCAAATGGAAGAGATGTATAGCTCACAGATTTGAATTTTTGAATTTAATCAATTTAGAATGGTGACTATTTCAACTGCAGTTTAAAAAATGAAAACATCTAGTACGTTAATGCTCAAAGAAAGTGAGATGGTTTCACAACCATTTTTTACCCCGTTTAATAGTTCCTGAAGTATTGAAAAAAGTGTTTAAAACAAAGCATTACCTTACTTTTTGACAGATTTTGTAGTTGCGATGATGGAAAATCAATGTTAAGACTCTGCGTACATTTCATGCTTTATTTGTTGGAACACCTTGTCATTTTTAATAGCGGCTGAGTATGAAATTGACATGAATGCTTTCATTAGGTCTTCTTGAAGCTGTGTCACTTTCATTTCAATGGGTAAAAATCCCAATTTTCGAATAGTGGTGCTTGAGCTAATCATCAACTTGTTTACTTCACTTCAAGCCGACAAGTTTTCCAATCAAATACATCGGATAATGCCCGATTACATGATTGTGTTCGCTATCCCGTTGTTGACCCACTATCACGGATTTCCCGTCTATGACGACGAAGAAGCGCTCAAAAAACTCCAATCTGCCTTATGGTTCATCATGGAACCCTTGATGACCAAAAACGACAATTTCTCCTTCGGCTTCTACAAAACTCTCATCGAAAAGATCAAGAACCACTCGGACGCCCGAAACGCCGATGACGAGGCCACAAACTATGTAAGTATCAAGTTCTGTTCAAATTAGACCACATCGACAATGGACTGCTTTGTGCCCTAGAAACTCTGGAGCATGTGTGACCTGGCCATGGGCATCCTCATCTCAAAGACCTCAAACTACGAGCTCAAAGAGTTTCCAGCTGATCTGGAGATTCCTCGACTCTTCTACACGCCACCCGACGACCCGAATTTCGTCAATGTTCTCAATTATTTGCCCGCTGATATGATGGCCAAGATCCCTAAGAAGTCTAGTATGATCAACTATATCCCCACTGTGAGTGCACAAGCCGTGATGGTGAAGAAAGACAAGGGCGGCGCCTCTGTCAACAACGCTACTACGGCGGGCACTTCCAGTTCCGCCATCAACGTTGTGACGGAGAATCCCCTGCCCAGTAGCGATAACGATGCCAATGGAACCACCGAGTCGC
This sequence comes from Tigriopus californicus, assembly GCF_007210705.1. Classification (NCBI taxonomy): domain Eukaryota; kingdom Metazoa; phylum Arthropoda; class Copepoda; order Harpacticoida; family Harpacticidae; genus Tigriopus; species Tigriopus californicus. The sequence goes on from NC_081442.1 coordinate 10,854,636, forward strand.
AAACCATCTATGACCCAGGTACGAATCATGACGGTCAACCACATATGTCTGCCTTTGCAGAATCAATGTTAGGCTTATGTCGAATCTTTTGATCAAAGGCAAGCCAGATCCGTCAACTCTAATGCGGTGGTGCCCGATTTTATATGCATAGAGAGTTTAATATGAATGGCAGATTTGTTTTTAACTGGGAATTACTAGGGATGATATTTCCACTACTACATATAGTAGAAAGGGAGCCCGGGAAATCATTCATTTAAATCTCTTGCTCTTACAGATCCGTCTCAAGAGTCGAATGGAAGGGTTCCGAGAAAACGCGGTCGACCTCCTGGGTCCACCAAAGTAGCCGCCGCATCGCCCGTTACGGCTGAGGACACGCATGAAGAAGAGGACGAAGCCGGCCGAGAAGAGGAAAAAGGCCAGAAGGACGATGAGAAGGCCGACCCAATCCCGGCCAAGCGGGCACGATCAACGCGGGCCGGAGGAACCAAAGAGAAAGACAACACCCCCGTTCAAGAAGAGGTGAGTTAGTATTTCAAAATCAATTCAACTTTTAGGTTCGTTTATTGCGACAGTTTCAAAGCCATTAATTAGAACAATTGCGGAAGATGGATTGATAACGTATATTTCGGTTACGATTAATCCACCGAAACCGACTGTTCGACATTCCAGGACTGTGATGTATTCTAATGAAAATGATCATTCGTAATTTGCTGGCTCTTGATCTTGTCTACAAGGAATATAACCCATTTGACGAAAAATATTGATATGTTTACTTAGAAACTCTACTTCAAACATTCTTGTGAGCCAATATTTTTGACGTATTACGCACCATAATTAAACATGTTACAAGTAAGTAATGAGTAAAAATATGCACCGAGAAATTTTGAGTTTGGATTGCGGGTTTTCATTCTTTCGGGTCAAATGTACCAAAGGTAATCATAAAGGTGTCTCTGTCTATTAAAACGAGTGTTTTTTTTTCTTTCAGCCAGCTACAACCTCAGGCCGTCCAAGAAGAGCAGCCGCGGCGGTCAAAAAGTGAACGGAAACACGATCTTTCGCGTCCCCATTGATTTCAGTATTGCTTTAATTATGACCCTGTCTCCCTTTGAAACTTGAGCTAGCTATAGAATAATGGACTTGTCCCCCCCCCCTTCTTCATTGTTGTAACAAATTTAGTTGCGTGTGGCAAAAAGAAACAAAGAACTCTCATTGTTGTCGTCCTGATCTTCTTATCCTGGAATTCACACAACGCAAGGGAATGAAGGCCACATGACCTGTTTATGCCTATTTACACGATTGAACTTTCAATGTAACTATAATATGACAATAAATATTGCACTCGGAATATGTCTGTCATTTGAAGGAAACTGGTTAGTTGCTTTGGCAATAAGTAAGATGATATCGAACACATCACCACCGCATTCGAAAGTTCGACGGTTAATGTTCCAAAGTTGGGCATGAACCACTGGAAAATTGACGGGGGATGACTAAATTCATGGCGCATTCATGTGTATGTTTAGCTTTTCTGTTAGTATGAAACGATTGATGGATATTCTAGTACTTCATTAGGATGAATCCATAAAGCGTGGGGGTAAAATACGAGACCTGAAAACTCGTACCGAAAAGGAAAATGAAGAGTATATTTATTTTTGAATCATTATCTAATGTGTAGGTTTCATAGTTAGTTTGATTGTTTGAGCATATCTTGCACACACCAAGGCCCCACCATCAACCATTTAATGGTTCAATATCTTCAATATGCAGACAACCTGGTTCTCTTGGCTAATTTCAGCCGTGGAATTGCAAAATGCCATCAATTCCCTCCACGGTTACTGCCAAGAGAACGGCCTTCAAGTCAATACCTTCAAGACGAAGGCCATGGTTTTCCATAAAGGTCCTCTGCCTCCCACCTCCTTCCAAATCAACAATAGTCAGTTGAAATCGTCGTTGGTTTTAAATATGTCGGTTTCACCTTCACCATAAATGCACAATAACCAAGGCTAGGGCCAGAATCAGATACATTCGCAATAGTCTTCCCATCAAGAATCTCCCCCTTGCAATAGCTTCAACCCTTCCGGACCTACATCACCCCAATTTTTCTCTATGGCCTGCACCTCTGGCTTCCAAACTCCGCCCAATCCGCCCTCAAACCTGCCCATGCCACCTTCACCAAATTCCTCAAGCGATACCTCAGCGTGCCCCAATACGCCAAAAATGCATGTACGAAACCGAGTCTCTTACCATGGGGCTGGCCAGGTTAGTGTCCAATAAAGTTACATGGTGTTACTCACAATACTGATAAAGTTTTTTTGCAAATACCAAGACTTCTAATAACGATTTTCGTTGTTATTGATACAAAACGAATAACTTTTGATAACAAATCATCTTGGATTCTAGCTCAGATTAGAATATTAATCCACTTAAAACCTACAAGGAGAGAACATTTTAAAAACGTAATCAAAAGATGTTGGGAGTAACCTTAGTTGCGTTTCCAACTAGATTTTTATTCAAATCCATGGAAAAAACGATAAGATATCTCATTTTCAAAGATTGCATTTGCATCAAATTTTACTACAAATTGCTCCAGTTATATCTTAAAGCAATTGCCAAGAATTGTAACATTATTTTTCTATGCCTAAAATAAAAATAATTTTTTTTTTCACTTTTTTGAAACATGTAGAAAACCCCGAAAATAGTTTGCAATATATATAGTGTCAATATTTCACAACTGTGATGTCATACTTGTCAATCGAAACTTTAATCAAGCTTAATCAAGAACTTTGACAAAATTCTATTAACGTTGAATAAAAACATCGCTAGTACATAGAAATTAATTATTGCAAAAAGTGACAATTTTGAAAATGATACTGTCACATGTATCGTTCAATTTTTTAGGAACATGATGGGATAGTGTAGCTTTTGGCACTTAAGTAAAAAGAAAGGCAAGTTTAAACGTTTTGCAAGTTTTAAGCGACATTTTTTGCTACTTTTGGCTTTAAAGAAATCTTAAAGAAAATGGAAAATATTATTCCTAGTCGTTGAAAACAACAATCATATTCCTTGGGAATAACTGGAAACATAATTGGGCCATTTTTCGATCTTTTGAGGCGTAAAACGCAACCTTGAAGTTGTAATAACTAAGCATGTGCTAAATAGATGCCATCAACAACGGGAACTGACGAAGGATTAGTTCAATCTGACCCACCCACTCTTCTGCACTAGCCAAGATTTTTATCACTAACCTTTACCTAACTGTTAATGTTACGTCTGTGATTCCCCTCTTCCCTTTTTTCATGTGCGCTGAACAACTCTAGTCATCTTAGTATGATATTGCATTCTACGGAGTCTGCTGTTTTATCGTACTTACCATTTCAATCCTTTGATGCATTTACTGATGTCTGAGCATAATATTTGTGCACACACTTTTATATATTTTACAAACTGACATGACCGAGAGCCGCAATAAAATTACTATTTATATTACTGTTTATCAGTGTTTAGTGTAATGATTGTAAAATGGTTAGATCGGTTCGTTGAGTGTATTAGTGTTTTTTTTATTTATTTAGTTTAGATTCCTTGGTCACTTCCTTTCCTTTGTCTTGTAATTCTTGATCATTATTTCCAACCTACAATAAATTTGTACGTTCAGTTTGATGTGAGGTGGTTTAAAGCTATTTTGTATTGAATTTATTTTTTGAGGAAGTTTGCTCCTCTAGCAAATCCCTGAACGTTCCGTAAGGTGGGACACGGACAAAAAATTAAACTTATCAAATTGAAACAATCTTAGAATACAATGCTGGAGAAGTTGGGATTTGAACCCGAGGAT
>NC_081442.1:10858512-10859967 GCF_007210705.1 Tigriopus californicus
CTTTTACCTTTATCTATCTCGCTTTCATATTAGTATTTAATGTAAATGGTCCATATTTTTGGAAATAATCCTCCAGGCATTTTTTCTTTCTTTTCATTTAAGATTTCTTCTACATCTTTCACATAATTTCTAGTAGTTTTGGAGATTATGAATTGCCAAGTAGGTGTTGTTCCATAAGTTCTCCTAGTTAAAACTTCACAAATGTAACTTTTATTAACTGTTGAGCCATCTCCATTTTGCTGTACAGCTTGGTTTCTATTAAGGAAAGAGTTTAATGAGTTTTTCACGTAATTATATCCTCGAGATAGTTTTTCTCCCATAAAGTTAAATCCTTGTGTTAAAATATTTGCTATCCAATTCAACAATCTATTTTATATTCTATTATAGAAATACATTTCCTTAAATCATTTTTCAAATTTGAAAGCATTTTTCTACTTGACAAATTTAAATGTAAAAGCTAAAAGTAGCAAAAATGTCGCTTTAAACTTACAAAGTAAGCATGTGAAATTGCCTTTCATTTTATTTACGTGCCAACAGCTGCACTATCCTATCATGTTCTTAAAATATTTGAACGATACATGTGATAGTTTTATTTTCAAATTTGTCACTTAATACCCTATTGTCCTTGGCCCAACATCCCTTAAGAACATTGACGGTCACGCACCTTTGCCTGGCTCCTGGCCAAATGCCATCAAGGACTGGAACGGACGCAGAATTTCTTCAATCTGACCCACCCACTCTTCTCCACTAACCAAGATTTTTATCACTTACCTTTACCTAACTAACAATGTACTGTCTGTGATTCCCCTCTTCCCTGTTTTCATGTGAGCTGAACAATTCTAGTCATCTTACTATGACACAAGGACTCTAAAGCTCTTTAGAGTCCCTGTATGACATAATTTGCTACGTAGCCTGCTGTTTTATCGTACTTACCATTTCATTCCGTGATGCATTTACTGATGTCTGAGCATAATATTTGTGCACACACTTTTATATATTTTACAAACTGACATGACCGAGAGTCGCAATAAAGTTATTATTTATAATACTGTTTATCAGTGTTCAGTGTATTGATTATATATTGGTTAGATCAGTTCGTTGAGTGTATTAGTGTGTTTTTGTCTTATTTATTTAGTTTAGATTCCTTGGTCACTTTCTTTCCTTTGTCTTTCAATTCTTGATCATTATTTCCAACCTACGATAAATTTGTATGTTCAGTTTGATGTGAGGTAGTTTAAAGCTATTTTGTATTGAATTTATCTTTTGGGGAAGTTTGCTCCTGTAGCAATCCCTGAACATTCTGTAAGGTGGGACACGGACAAAAAATTAAACTTATCAAATTGAAACAATCTTAGAATACAATGCAGGAGAAGTTGGGATTTGAACCCGAGGATCTAACCCTCTTGATGGGCCGTTGCAATAACCGCTGTACCAAGTTATATATGTATATCACGA
>NC_081442.1:10861166-10864160 GCF_007210705.1 Tigriopus californicus
GTTTTTGTAAATTAATCAATGAAAGAGCCCGAGAAAGACGAGAGTTGGACTTCATTGTTTTAACTAGCCTGGATTCTTGAGGGCTTGAAGGTGCTCTCAAAACGCACGTTAAGCCTCTACGGTCACTAGAATCGACATCTAAGTCGATCTAACAAGCTGGGGGAGTTTGCGATTCTGTGTCATCTCTCGGTGGTGAAAAAGTCCTATCAGGTGTCCACGAAAATACCCAAACACATCTTGACATTTTTCTAGCTCCCAAAACCATAAAAAACAACTTAGATATTATTTCTTAATGGAGTTTTTCTATTTTCCCACATACATATGTTACATGCCTAAAAACATTATAAAGACTAATTTTCAAAAACATTTGTCATAACAGTCGAGAACACACTTGCTTAGTATTTAATCAGAAATTATGTTATCATCCATTATGCCACTTATTACTTACTTATATGGGATTTAATGGTCTTAATTTCATCGTTTTTAGTTCCAAAGGGTCTCGGTTATATGTTGACTTGAATTTCCAAACAATAGATATCGATTTTCATAACCACCAAAATTAAAGATGAATTGTCTGTTTCCTCCATGAATTCAATTTAGCTCAAAACATAACAAAACGACGTTAGTTAAACGTTCGACAAATGCACATTTGGGAAAATTTGGTTTGACACCATCGGAAGTACATCGGTGAAATTTTTGCGAAAGTCAATGCAGCTTAAAAGAAGTAGTTTTTAATTCTTTTCATCTCCTAGTCTCCATGCGTTCGCTTTCGATCAACTAAAAGAACGGCTGTGCATCGTCCAGTGGCCCAATTCGTGTCTGCCTGAATACATTTTGAAGGTAAACCTCAAGTCCAGATTCATTTGGCTTTCCTCCAAGGATTTCTTAGGCAGAAATGAAAGATTGGACGCATCGCAAAAGTTTTCTTACCACTTTTGTAGCCCTCCGTTGAACTTCTCGAACCAGGCAACGTTTCCACGATTGGGTGGATTCCATACTTGGAGGGGAAACTTCTACAATGGGGCACACATACGACTTGAGCAGATTCATACTGGTAGGCGGGTCTCTAGAGCGAAAGTGCCGTTGGATCATGCCCAACATCCACCAACAGTGTTGACTGAAGCTCAGGCGACTATCGAATAAAACTCCGAGATGTCGTCGTACAATCGACTTGTAATACAGAGTTAGCATCGTGATACTATCTCTGGACTTAAACCTCCGATATATCCAATCAGCTTTGCCTACTTTCAACTGGATATTCTCATGGAACTTTCTATTATTTTGGAGGACAATACCTAAATCTTTAGTAGATGAGACCCGCTGAATGCCGTTGCCTTCATTCTAGTGGAGAGTCTACGTAATGACGTTAACCCAAAGGTATTCGCACAGACTTTCATTCCATTTAAGGCCAAATTACTCTCGGCAATCCAAGAGTAGATTTGGTCGAGGAGCTCTATCGGACAGAATGCTGACCATTCCTACCACACACTAATATTGTGTTTTCGGCAATGGAAGAGATGTTGACATTGCTACTAAAATTAAGCTTCTAAAGTGGAGTAATGAAGATGATGAAAAGGAGAGGACCTAAGATTAAGCCCTGAGGAACACCCGACTTGACATCATGTGTGTCACTAAGGGCTCCCTCAACCTTAACCAATTTCTTCTTACATCAAATGAAATTACTTAACCAATTAAGAACCTTGCCTTGGATCCCAATCTCATGGAGCCTTTCAACTAAAGGACCATGATCTACCTTGCCAAGGGCCCCCTTTCAAGGGGCTTATCGACAACATCGACTGATTCATGGCTCTCCAGTCCCTCAATAACCTGCTCTATATGTTCAATCAGTTGGGTAACCGTGCTAAATTGTGTTCGGAACTGGTTCAGAGGACAGCTTCAAAAATAAGCGCTGCACATATTGCAGAGGCTCGCTGCATCAACGACCCCAATGTCCGGCTCGAGATGCGTTTTGTCGTAATTGCGGCATCAAGGGCCATTTCGACAAGGCATGTCGGAAACCGAAAAAGTTTCATGTTCGCTCAAATACCGTAACCGTGGGAAATACTTCTTGTAATGTTCGTAATTTAACTCCTACAGCGCAGATGACGATCATTCTTGAGGATCGCTATGTTGGCGTTGACGTCCTTTGTGATACCGGAGCGAATGGTTGTCTCTTGCCTCATTCATTGGTCAAAGAAAATAACATATCTCTTTACTCATCACAAAAAGCAAAAATCTTGGCTGCTAATGGATCGCAAATCAGATGCCTTGGAATCTCTTCACTCAAAGTTCGATATTATGATCGGGAACTCGAGCTTCAGGCCTACGTTTCTCCCGACGTTTCTACGTTTTTTCTATCATGGCAAGCAATGATTGATTTCAATATCATCCATGAAAACTTTCCGAAGCCTTTGCCCAAGTTGCTCTCTAGTGCTATAATTGACAGGGTCACATCTTCAGAAGAACTATACACGGATCGTTCCAATTCTGATGTTGAACGATACAAAGATGCACTTATCAAGAAGTATGCATCAGTTTTTGATTCCTCAACTCAACTACAAGCCATGAAGGGCACTCCCATGCATATTGATCTCATGCCCATCACTCCGGAAAGCAAACCTCGAATCTGTCTCGTTCCTCGTGATATCCCATATGCATATCGCGACTCTGCCAAGAAAGAACTCGACTACGTACATAATTGATACGAAAATCGTTCGTCCTTCCTCTGAACTCTCTCAGAAGTTGAAGAAATCGCCGGACTTCGTCTCTCCCTCTCTCGTCGTACCCAAACCAAATGGATCAGTGCGATTTGTTGTCGATTTTCGTGAGCTCAATCGCTTCGTCAAGAGACCGGTTCATCCTTTCCCATCTGTGAAGGATATTAAAACGTCAGTTCCTCATGACGCAAAATGGTTTGCAACTTTAGACTGCACCAAAGGATATTTCCAGGTACCATTAGATGAAGAAAGTCAATTGGCTACAAGCTTCATCACC
>NC_081442.1:10865431-10866675 GCF_007210705.1 Tigriopus californicus
GCTGACTTTTCTAAGGCTCTGCAAACCCGAATGAGGTCTCTCCATTCCCAGAAGGAACGATATGATGCTCGCAGTAAGGAACTTCCTACTTTATCCCCTGGAGATCATGTGCGTATTCAACATCACGCCAATGGATTATGGGATCGCACAGGCCACATTCAAAATATTCGAGACCATGGACGCTCTTATGTGGTTTTGTCTCAAGGAAGAGAGATCCTTAGAAATAGACGACATCTCAAGTTAATCAAGTCATCAGTTCAACCAAATTCGTTCAAAGTGCCAGAAACTAATCAAGCCAAGACGAAAATAAGACCTTGTCGCATGAAAAAGCCTCCAAACTTTTATAAAGCTTAATTTAATTGGTTACTGAATTTGAAGGAGGGGAATTGTAGTATAATCAAGGTTTTGTGTGTATGTGCTCATTTATTCCCGTACAGGTTTCTTGTCTTCAATCGATGATTAAGCATATTGCTCCTGATCCTCGCCTCATATTCTGGTTGTTCCCATCTTGTGATTTCGTGTACAATAAATAAGTGTTATCTGTTTGGACATCTTGTGGAATCTCCCAACACTCATCACACAGACGGTTTCATCGGGGTTACCCATCTACAAAGGTTAAAACAAATTACACTCGTGTCGCATTGTTTCAAGGACTGTTTATTTATCACTCGGTCATTGTCATGGTCAAGAGGGTAGCTATTTTTTTGTAACACTGGCACAACTTGATCATCTGTAGGTGGAACCTGTTGCTGTTCTTCCTCCTGCGATTGGAATTATGGAAATTCTGGTTCGCCAATGCGCGGTGGAGCCAAGTCGTGACGTTCCAGAGGAATGGGACGGTTCCAACGATCCACTCCTGTCCCGATGAAACCCGATGAAAGCACTTCAGGTGGATTCATTCGGGTGACGATGCCATCCCGAATTTCGGAAATGATTTCTTGGGCTTCATGGCAAACACGGGCATAGTGGAAGAATTTGGAGTCGTCGGAGGCGATTTTGATGTAAGAAGGCCGACAACAAGCCTCACAGAGAGACGGGCTCTTTTCGATCTCCAACAGGGTCTTTCGTTGCTTTCTTCGGTAGATGTTGTAATTTCGAGACAGTCTCCTTTCCCTCATTGCCACCAAATGACTGGAGACGAGAGCACTTCGGTATCTGAGAATGTCCGTGTTCAGAGCATCCAAGCTCTTGATGGCTCTTTTTTGATGAGCCAATAGCTTGATTAATTGGGGTGGCACTGGGCA
>NC_081442.1:10870082-10872053 GCF_007210705.1 Tigriopus californicus
AATGAGCGGTGGAACGGAATTAGGAACGTCGAGTGAAAGGGGATTCCATCCATCCACTTCCGTCACGTTTTGACCCGAAGTTACACTTGGTTGAGGATTCCTATATGTGACACTGACATTGTGCCCACCGTAAATGATGTCTCGGGCTTCACGACGTGTTGCGGCAAAGTCGGTTAAACCGGTGTCGTCGTCAGCGATGTGTCGGTAAAGAGGCCGACAACCAACTTCGCACAGAGCTGGGCTCCCTGCGATCTTCAAGAGAGTCTTCTGTTGTTTCTTTTTATACACTTTGTACTTTTTAACGAGCTCCTTACATTTGGTCTTCACTTGATATCTGCTGAAGGTACCACATCGGAATTCGTAGATGAAGAGCTTCAAAATGCATAAACATTGGATCGCTGTCTTCTGATGACCAATAAGCTTGAGCAATTGAGGTGGCACTGGGCAAATGGACCCATGGCAGTTCCACTTGTGGGCAGGAATGAATTTGGGATTCATGTTGCCGAGTTCTTCAAGAGGTCTTGTATCAGTGAGATCCCAATTGAAATGATTAACCTTGGAATTAACCCGGGAGCTTTTATACCCTCGTGGGAGGGTTTGAACCCGAGAAATTTGTCCGATCCTGACCATATCCTCACAGGTTGGTCAGTCAGAGAGCAGGAAGGTGCTGGTGCACCGTGGGCTGGGTCAATTAGCACATCTTAGTCACTCTTTTGACAATGACGCTCTTGACGACGGCGTGGAGAGATCCCTCAAGGGACCCTTGGGGATCATCACATTCCTATTGTTGAGTTTAGACACTTTAAAATTATCGTGCGACAGTCTGTTATCTTATCAGGTCAGCCCCCTTGAAGGATACATCACCATTTAAACCTAGACCATTACTATAACGATCCTTCAGCCCTCTCAAAAACCTGCATGGTTTCTGAGGAGCTTACATACACTATATTATATCTGTCAAAAAAATCCAATTATTTAGCAACCCTTTTGATTGGCTACCCCCAAAGGTACTCGGATTGAATAAAAATGGTAATTGTAATCATGCACATTGTGTCATGTAATATTGCATTCCGATTTTTAGCGTATACCTTGAACGAAATATCAATGAGATTAGCCTGCTGGTTACAATCCCCTCAAAAAACTCATCCTGTCAAGAAACTTCAAGTAATGATTTTCTTTCACAGTTGACCCGAAAATTGGATTCGATAGATTGAGGTGTTTAAATGGAATCGAAGTACCATCATCCCAAGATTTTTTTTTCTCTCTTTGTACATCACCATAATCTGTGAGGAAATCAGACTAATTGGATTTGGTTCTCAACTTCGCAACTCCCTAGCGCTTAATTTGAGGGGCTCTATACCATAAACTTGCCCAATTGTTGATGATTGATACCGAATTCCAAAATATGAATAGTGTATGATTGAATCAAACTTTTTAGGCTACTTTGATGCACGCATTTAGAACAAGAAAAGAGCATTGTCAAAGAAATAAGTGAAACCAAAACAATGTGGGTTGCGCTGGTTGGGTTTTTAGCTTTGCGTCCAGTTTTCAATGCATTGAATCCTCGCATATTTTGGGTAGACCCTCTCGCAAGCTCAAATAGGGATTTTTTAGGTAGTAGGGATTATCCTATATGAACTACATGTGAATCAATCATCTCCATCGCATAATAGCCTTCTTACGCTTCATGAAATATGGCTTACATTCTGCACTTCAGAGGGCGCCTTGTGACTTGGCCACTATCAAATAAAGGGCCGATCCTCCTCTTTATTGAGTTACAATTTGCTTGTGTTGTTTCTGGCTAATTATATCAAATTCTTATTTGTATTTAGTGACCTGGGTCACATGATGTCTTGAAAAATAACTGCGTTCAAGGCAAGGCGCGAGCAGTTTATGAAGCAAGTTACCGTGCCTCTTTCCGTTTGTTTCGGCCGTCTGACGTTGCAAATAGGGGCCCTTATTGAGTGGCAA
>NC_081442.1:10872104-10877634 GCF_007210705.1 Tigriopus californicus
GCCCTAGCTCACCCTGGTTTGAAATATTACAACGTGATCTCGAAGTCTGCCTTTTTTGCGTTTCGTTGAGTTTTGTTTGCTCTTGTTGCGTTCAAGGAAACAGTAACGTTCCAACGAAAATAGACAAAATGCGAAAAATGGACGAAACGTGTGATTACGGCAAAAAATCTGGAAAAAGTCGAATAGACCCTAAAAAGTCGGAAAACGTGTTAAAAAAGCTATTTGACTTGTTTTTAATTATAAATTTAGTCATCATACTACGAAACTCTTGAGTTTGACAAGTCAATAATTTTCAATGTCAATGGTCAAAGTCAATGGTTTTTCCATTGAGTATACCTTGGGCTGGGGCTATTTTGGCCCTTTTTTGTTTCCTCTTTTGATCGAGGTGTGAATGCAACATTTTTCCAAAAGGATGGAAATTCTGCTTCATTTCTACTTAGAAGCACAACTTAATGTGAAATCATGCATCAGCTTATTTTTGAGGCCCAGAAAAATGCGGTTCAATCTGTATGAAAGTTGTCAAAAAAAATGATTAAAAAGCCAACAAACCCCGCCCCCAAAAATACGAAGCAACAATTTCACGATTGTCGGTTGAAAAGAGCTTATGTATCATTGCTCCTCTTTAGTTATGGCTAGCCAACCACGAGCAATTTTTTCCAGCCTTGGATTTTCCGAAACGACAACTACGATTTAAGAAATAATGGTTTCTTTTCGTCACCCTGGACTTCAAACCGTGGTAATTCAATATATATTTGTTTCGCTTCTATTCGTGCCACTTAGAATCTTGTTTGAAATGAAGCATTTAATTTTCCTTCCATTGTTCTCTCTTTATTCCTGCCCCTTATTGCTCATTCCAATGAGGAATGAATTTGGAGGTTTAGTGATTTCCATTCCATTTGGGCCCAAACTTGTCCGACCAGCCGCAACACGGCCAAATGGCCCATGCCGCTTTTTTTTACTGCCGGCGGTATTGAAATCATTAAACCTCCAAATTCATCCCTCATACGTTTGAGCTCTTAATGTTCAGTTCATGTAGAAAGGAAAATATCTGATTCAGTACACAAACCCAAGAAAAATCCAAGGATTTTTCTAATGCCTCAATGGCAATGGTCTAATGCATAAACAAGTGAAACACTTGATCACACTAGGGAGGTTCATGATTTATAGTGATGACAACTTAGAGTTGGACATGTGGTATGATGCAGGAACAAATCCAGTAAAAACCTACGTCGGATGAAGGCGTGCCATTGAACCAGAATCTGGGCGGATAACGAAGAGAGGGAGGGAGGGTAGGACTTGAGTCAGAAGAACCACCGGGTAATGCCGAGAGTATTGGATCTGAGAGAAGCAAAAGAGCAACAACAGATTAGAAATTCTTCACAAGGAACGGACAACCTATACTAACATTCGTTCGATATGTATAAATGTCGTTGTTTTAAATGAGCCACTTGTCAGAAAAAACGGCTCTTTGAAAGGTCGATGGTGATAGCGTCGAATGATGATGCCAACTTGACAGCGTTCATTTAGCTCGCGTTTATTCACTAACTATACATGAAGGTTAAATAACTTGGTTCTGTGCCTAGCTTCTCGAATATCCGCTGGTCTACAATGGAAATCGCTAATTTTCTCAACGACTATTTCTCCCCTGTCTTCAGCAAGAGGGATAACGACCCCTCTCCTTTTTGCTACTCCGACAATGGTCTCGTACTCTCCAAAGTTGTGTTCTACTCGTCCAAAGTACTAGCCGAACTGAACAAGCTCAATCCCTCCTCTGCTCCAGGTCCCGATGGCATTTCGGCTTTCATTTTAAAGCGTTTGGCCTCGTCTTTGGCGGGTCCATTGGCCATCTTGTTCAACATGTCCCTGAACTCGGCTTACCTAACTGAAGATTGGTTATTGGGAAATGTGTGCCCCATTCATAAGGGTGGTGCCACTTCGAAGCCCTCAAATTACAGACCGGTTTCACTGACGGCCGTCTGCTGTAAAGTGATGGAAAGAATTATGAGGGACAACATTTCGGCATTTCTTGTCTGTAAGAACTTCCTGGACTCTGATCAACATGGTTTTCGAGGTGGTCTATCATGCACCACCAGTGGAATGGTGTTTCATGATTACCTAACACACTCCCTGGACAATAAAGTGCCGGTGGATGTTATCTTTATAGATTTTTCGAAGGCTTTCCACAAAGTTTGCCACTCCTTGTTGATTTCAAAGCTCAAACAAGTGGGAATTCGCGGAGAACTTTTGAGTTGCATTCAATCCTGGCTCACTCACAGGAGACAAAGAGTGGTGATAAATGGGCACGTCTCAAGATGGGCTAAAGTTACTTCCGGTGTGCCACAGGGCAGTGTTCTAGGCCCGCTCCTATTTCTCGTGTTTATTAACGATCTAAAGTCGAGACATGGCGCCTTGGTATCGAAGTTCGCCGACGATATCAAACTCTTCCGCCAGATTGTAGGTCCAAACGATTCCATGTCCCTCCAGGATGATTTGGATCATGTATCTGACTGGGCTAAGGAAAATCAAATGCTTTTCAATGCATCAAAGTGCGCGGTCTGGAGTCTTGGCCGGAAATCATCAGACATTGAGCGCAATTACAACATTGCTGGCGTTTCCCTCTGAGAACAATTGCACCATGTCGGCCTCGGAGTTTCATTTGATAATCGCCTGACCTTCGGTCAAAACTGTGCAAATGTAGCATCTAAATCTAACCGAATGTTGGGCATGATCCATCGACATTTCTGCTCTAGAGACCCAACTACCCGCATGAATCTGTTCAAGACGTATGTGCGCCCACTCTTGGAATTTTCTTCCCAAGTATGGAATCCCCCCAACCGTGGGGACGTTGCAGTGTTGGAGAAAGTTCAACGAAGGACCACAAAAGTAGTGGAAAACTTTTAGGATGTGCCCTATCCAAACCGCCTTACATCCCTGTCTTAGCAATCCCTGGAGGTAAGACGGCTGAAACTGGACTTACTTGGTCTTTCTTTACCTTCAAAGTGTGTTCAGTCAAAATAGCAATCAGGCCACTGGGCGACGCACCGTCGTTTTTTGTCCGGATCGAAAGTGACCGTATGGAAACTAGAAGGCTCGCAAGCAAGCCCCTTTTCGAGCCCGTCGCTCGAATGAGAGCTCGTGGTTATTCTTTCTTTGTTCGAATGACCAGAGCTTGGAATGAGCTGCCACTGTCAGTGAGATGTGCCGAAACGACAAAGAAGTTCAAAAACTGCTTGACCAACCTCGTCCTGAAAAAAGTGGCAACACGGTGAATGTGGCCTGCGCTTGGAAGAGAGATCTTGGGTTTGGTGGAGCATTGCTCGGTCGTTTCTTCTCCGTCTATTTACCCTTGGCCCTACCTCTAACGCCATACAAACCTATACTCTTTTATCATCTGATTGATGTTTGAGTGGTTAAATCAATAAAAAATAAAAAATAAACCATCTGGTATGTAGATGCCTAGTCGTTTGATTGTACTTTTCGGGTTAGTTAAACGATTGTATTCTTAGAAAATTTGTATTATTTCATTTGATCAACTGAAAGAAGAAGGAACTTTGGGTCTAGATAGTCAATCATACAGTGCTATTTGTTCAGTTGGAGCATGGCCTCATGTTTAGAGAATTTCTTGCGTCAAATATCCATATCCGTCGCAACTTGACGAGACATAAAGGGCCCATTCATTAAATTAGGGTGATGTTCTCTCCTGAATATGCTTCAGTCCTGAATAAGTTTTTTGGCAGTTGGCAAGTGCAATAATACGGACGACATTAATGTTATTCGTTGAATATCACTCGATCATGGCTTTTTTCGTTCCATTATCATGGTTTGGTGCAATATCAATGACAAGTCACTCATAAAAATGTGTGCTCTAGTCAGTCTTATTTCGGGGTTCTATATTCTGTGTGTAGTCAGAAATGTCCCTCTGAAATTCAAGGTAACTTTTGAACATTATTCAGCTTTTACAGGGTTGTCCCAATTCAGCGTCCCAAGCAAATTAAACAATGAAAGAGCCCGTGAAAGAAGAGATGTGGACTTCATTGTTCGAACTAGCCTGGATTCTCGAGGGCTTGAAAGTGCTTTCGAAACGCACATTAAGCCTCTATGGTCACTAGAATCATGACTCGCGTCAAATGCTTGAAAGGTCATGCTTTTGAACAATTTTGCCCGGAACTAGCGAAAATGCTCTATNTCATGAATGCTTTTGAAGACGTACAGTACCAGATACCTTTCGTACCTTCTCTGAACACCGTACAGTCCCAACCTTTCTAATCTCTCCCAATAGGAGAGCTCTCTCATTCCTGTGATGTTCCTAGTGAAACATCTTTGGACTTGCTCGACCTTTTGCAAACCTGCTGAAGTCATTGGAGCCCAAATGAGTGAACGCAGTGGTAAAAATACCCCTTAAAATTTTGACGGAAATTCCCAAACACATCTTGGCATTTTTCTACCTCAAAAAGTCATAGTGAACAACTTTGATTTTATTGCTTTATGGAATTCTAGCCCACATAAAAAACTTACATACCCAAAAACATTACCAAAAATTAAAAATTTAAAAAACAATGTAAATTTGAAGCACATTGAGTTAGCTCTTGAATATAGATTATGGTATCACCTTTTACACCGTTACTTAGTTACATGGAATTCAGTGGTCCAAATGTCATCGTTTTTAAGCCCAATATGCCCTGGTTATATGTTAATTTAATTTCCCAAAGAATTGATATTGATTTTCAATATCACAAAACTGAAAAATTAGTTTTCCTTTTCTTACATAGTCTCACAATAGCTAAAATTGCTATATAATGTAACTTAAAATACACTTCAAAGATTGCACATTTACTGTAAATGTGTTTTACAATCATCATGTGTACATTTAGTTAGGCATTCCCTTGAATTCTGAAGGCAATACATACAACACACAATGTTATAGATTTTGTCGTTTCCTGAAGACTTTGTTGAAACTGATAAAAAATAGCTTCCTTACGACCTCATTGATCTTCGTGAAATTTTCAGTGACCGCTCAACTAAATGTCTTTTGGACGGTTCTAAAATAAAGTTTCAAAAATCTACTTTTTGTGGGCTTTAGATATGGTTATATAAAGCTTTACGTTAATTTGAAAATATGCAAGAAAAAGAAAAATAATTTTTCATTTTTGTGATTTTGAAAATGGACATCAATTCTTTGGGAAATTACACTAACATATAACCGGGACATTTTGGGGCAAAAACCGATGAAATTTGGGCCACTAAATCCCACGTAACGAAGTAACGGTGTGATAGTTAGCCCTGGAATATAAATTATGATATCATCTAAGTGTGCTCCCAATTCACATTCATTAGGTTTTTGAAAATTTCAGTTTTTGTGATGCTTTTAGGAATGTAAGTGTTTTATGTGGGCTAGAATTTCATAAAGCAATAAAATAAAAATCGTTCCCCATGATTTTCTGAGGGAGAAAAATGCCAAGATGTGCTTGGGAATTTCCATCAAAACTTTAAAGGGTATTTTTGCCACTGTGGAGGTTCAAACGAAGCATTA
>NC_081442.1:10878634-10878839 GCF_007210705.1 Tigriopus californicus
TCTAACCGCTACAGGGAATGTAATCCCCAGTACGATGAAAATGAAAGGTTATAATTCGTCTATTTATTACCTTTCAATTTTTATATGATATTTGGTCTACCAACGAATTTAAGTTGGCAGACCGAGCTAGTCCTTGAATGTAGGGTTGATCTGGTATGCTATCTAAAAATTTGTCCAAGTCTGACTTGAAAGATGCTACCGGATC
>NC_081442.1:10879369-10881549 GCF_007210705.1 Tigriopus californicus
TTATAATCTTTCATTTTAATAGTACTGGGGATTACATTCCCTGTAGCGGTTAGAAAAGCCCGTGAAAAACCAAAAAAAAAAAAATTAACCACAATAGAATTGGCACATAAAGAAATGTACCCCTTTAACAAGTCAGCACCCCTGCTAACCCAAAAATTGCGCAGTCTCTTTTGATTTCCCCCCAACAAGAATGTGCCGATCATAAATTAGGGAAAGGCAAAACTAACAAGAAAAGGCCAAGATAGCAGAACAGTTCAGTTGATATTCATAACTTGCCTTGCCATCAACTCCGGCTCATCATTAAGCCTCCATTGTACAGTAAGGTCCATCTCGAATATATTCACTAAGTCTTTGAACACTCCACCTTCAGTCATTTCATCACCGGTCAATTCGGGGTCGCTATTCGTTTCATCACACTAGCTAGGAGGAAGGACTTCATTAACTTCAAAAAACTCAACAAGTTTGAATTTCATGATCTTCTCAAACACCTTCGCAATATTTAAAGTGAGAGAAATCGGCCTATAATTACTGGGGAGCGGCTTATCTCCCCCTTTCATAATTGGAACAACGTGAGCTAACTTTAGTGAAGATGGAAACTTGCCCTGATCCAAGGTGCAACACATCAAGTACGAGGAAACAGGATTAAGAACCAGTGAGCGTCTCAACCGAAACTGAGATGTCACACCATCAGGACCAGGAGAACTTGAAAGCCTCAAGTCCTTGATGGCCTCTAAAGCATCTTGACCTGTGACTGCAAGATCATCTAAACGCTCAATTTGACAAGCTTTGCCAATCTCAACAAACTCTTCAATAGAGCAATGGGCTATTGCTCCTTGCTCTATTAGCTTTTTATTTTGTAGATGTTGGTGAGGACTGTCATCGGACTTGGGAGGCCATACTTTTTGGAACCATTCCCATTGTTTGGAACTCAACCTTATGGAACCTATTTCATCAATCGCCGGTGAGAGTGGCAAGATCTGTCGACGATTTTGCATTTGACAACCTTAATGATTTCCAAGTTCATTCGAAAATTTGTCAACTTCTGATTGCCAGTATTGGTCTGATAGAATAAATAGTTTTCAATGAAGTATTGAATTTTTCTTTCAGCGCTAGACAACCAATGCTTTGATAAAACAAGAACCCTTGCCTACTTTTAAGCGAGACTTGGACTGTTTCCTACAAACCTAGCGACCAGCCCTACATTCAGGGGTGTCTCAAAGCGGCAGTGGACGAGAATTTGAGGTTCTTATTTTATCAAAGCATTGGTTGCCTGGCTCTGAAAGAAAAATTCTATACTTCATCGAAAACTATTTATTCTATCAAACCAATACTGGTCATCAAAAGTTGACGATTTTTCGAATGAACTTGGAAATCATTAAGGTTGTCAAATGTCACGTCAGTTGTTTATGAATGCGTTCACTTGGCAAGCCCTATAGAAGAGGAATTCAAATCATATCAACCTTTTGCCACCTCACTAACTGTAAGTAAATCATTTCTAATTCCAACTGTTGATCTATTACTGAAGGAGTCGAAGAAAGGGACAAATGTTGAGTATTTTTGAAGGACTTTGATCCTTACAATTACATTATATTGATCATGACCAATGCCAGCTTAGAAGTTCAGAACGTCTTTGCTAAAGAGTTAGTTTGTCAGCAAGTAAATGAGAGGTTAGTTGTGGCAAAATGTAGTGTATCACCATTATTTTGGGCATTTTTTAGAGGGCAAATTCAGACAAACATCAGATCTACAGGGCGTAAAGAAATTAAGGGCCTCCATGGCTGTTTTTCACAACATTTCTCCCTACTCGAAGATTTTTTTTGACATTAAACCACAAGCATTCATTCAGAGGAATTGTTAAGAACCTAATGACATATTACTAACGGTTTAACGATATGCTGAAGGCGATGGGTAGCCCTCTGATAAAGTGCCGTCAAAACAATGTCTGAAAATTCAAGTGAGCGCAGTCTGAAGGTCAGAATCAAAGCTAAGGGCATCCTGAAGGTCGGCAAAGACAAATAAACGTTTGTGAGCCTTTCAGTGTTCATCCTCAAGCCATGGGAAAGTGGAGACCCTCATGGAAATGCAATAAATCATTTTAGAACAGACCGACTGATTGCCGAAACCTGGATTTTCAAGACTCAGTCTTTAGGTGGCTAAACATCAGAAGGTTACCAATCTCC
>NC_081442.1:10881600-10894979 GCF_007210705.1 Tigriopus californicus
AAAGAGAGAGAGATTTGCAAACACTTAAAACAGATTTTCTTATTTTATTTAGTGTGTACATGGAACTGAGGAAGCTACAAGAAGAAAGAATAACACAAGGATCACATTTAGGGTGTCAAACCGATTTATTTTCGTTTAGGACCACATAATTCGTCAAAAACGCTCCCACTTTGCCACAACCAAGATGCAGATTTTTAGGAGACCAAATTGGCCAAATCCAGGGAAGAAGGCAGTGCGGTACCAAATTTTTGGGCATTTTGATGAGGGATAATTGACACAAACGTCACAGACAGCCTACACCCGGCATAGACTGATTCTGTCATTTATTTCAATTTGCCGCTTGTTGAAGTAGAGTATTCCGATATTGAGCCAAGATACTAACTCGTACAGTAGCAGAACTATACCAGAAATGATATTTTTTTTTTTTAATTTTGTGGCACAAGACTTGATAAATCAAATTGTATAAGGAATGATTTTGAAGGCTAAGCTGAAATATTTTTTTTTTAAAACACCAGCCGCAAAAAGCGTGTCATGGGCAGTTTGGCTGTTCTACGCCACTGGGACTAGTTTGGACTAGAGGGTCAGAGAAACGACACTCAAGAGGTTTCTGAGATCTTTTTGGCTCCCTCGCGTCTGGTTGGTGTGTGCGATGGGGAGTAGAATAAAGTAGAGTAGTACTTAGTAGTAGTACTCTAAAGTAGAGCTTTGAACACATTTAGTTACGTGATTCTCAAAATCAAGTTCCGAATTGAGGGAGCCAGTCAGTTGATGGATCGTTTGTCTGCTTTGGTTGAAACTGACCAACGCAAGAGAGGTCGATCAGCCAGACACCCTGCTGCCAACGACCAAAATGTGTTTAGAGCAAAGTCTCAACCGGCTCCGTTGGAGTGACTTTTCTCTGCCCTTTAGTTTGGACCGTTACTTGTTATTAAGCTTTTTCAGCGTTACCAAAGAAGCCTGGAACACGATAGTTACAGGTTTGAAGTTCTTGAATTGATATTTTTTTGAATGAAATATGCACCTAGGCGCCTATGCTTTGATTCAAACCTATTATTCATGATTGAGGCCATGGTAGAGGAGAAAAATACAAAAGAGCGTTAACGGTCAAAACTAGTCCCAGCCACCTTACACTGCCCAAACGGCCATGACAAAGCTTTGTGCCGCTGGCGATAACTAGATATTGGAAACACCCAACCCTTTTAAAGCTTCACTTGATTATTGGATCTGATTAGGGACCCTGGATGCAGAGACCCGCGAGGTTGAGTATACGTCATCAAATTCGAGCGATCTGATTGGATGCCAATTGTCAACGAACATGGGCTTTGTTTGGAAACCTTCCAAACAGGGAGTCAGTCATTTCCAAAAAGACCTAACATGTTGGTATTGCATAAGAAGGCAAGCTTTGAATGATTTATGACAAATTTGATTCACATTGGGTTCAACCAACATATTCTACAGTATTAAAGTGTCTTTTGCCGTTAGAATTGCATATTTTATGGTATTTCTCAATAAAATATAGTTGTCACGCTGATTTCTCGCATGCCGACAGATCAATTTGGACTAAACACTTGAAAATAGAAAGTACAACCATATTCAACGCATTAGATTGTAAAATGTAAAGGACTTGTTTCTTGAGAGACTTGCAAAGAGTGTGCATGCCCTAATGTTGATTTGAATAAAGGAATAAAATTGTCTGCAATCTAATCTATAAAAATAATGGGTTCAGAAAGTATTTTTGAAAGCAACAAAACTATTTTTAATAATCTAAAATACCATATCCATGAATCAGCTTGTCTTTGAGTAAAATTTCGCAGTGTCCTTGAAAAAAATATTCAATGGTGCTTGTCATGACAGTACTCTTTCTTATCTAGCGCATCAATTCGAAATCTGTTTGGAAACTTTTTAGTTCATCTGATCGCTTACTTTTTCGAAGTGGAGCCACTTATCAAACCTCGCGCGTCTCTGATCAGGGTCTCTACAGGGTGGAAAGAAATTAAGGGCCGCTCTTTGTCGCTTCTGAAATCCTACCCCCTAACTCAGAGAATGATTTGATCAGATTGAATCTCCAGTTTTCATGAAAAGGGATTATTGAAAAACCTAACACCATACCACGAATCATCCGATTTTACTCCAAAGGAGATTGGTAACCTTCTGATGTTTAGCCACCTAAAGACTGAGTCTTGAAAATCCAGGTTTCGGCAATCAGTCCGGTCTGTTCTAAAATGATTTATTGCATTTCCTTTTTTTTTCATTGCAGAATTAAGCTCTAATCTGCCGCTGTTTTCGAGGCCCTTGCAACCGAGCTGCCGCAGGCTTGCACCGCGGCCTAGGGGCCCCCAGGCCCTTGCAACCGAAAGGTTAGGTTAGGTCAGGTTAGGTTAAGTTAGAGACCCTAGTCAGAGACGCGCGAGGTTTGACAAGTGGCTCCACTTCGAAAAAATAAGCCATCAGATGAACTAAAAGGTTTCCAAACATATTTCGAATTGATGCGCTAGATAAGGAAGAGTACTGTCATGACAAGCACCATTGAATATTTTTTTCAAGGACACTGCGAAATTTTACTCAAAGACAAGCTGATTCATGGATATGGTATTTTAGATTATTAAAAATAGTTTTGTTGCTTTCAAAATACTTTCTGAACCCATTATTTTATAAGATTAGATTGCAGAAATATTTCATTCCTTTATTCAAATCAACATTAGGGCATGCACACTCTTTGCAAGTCTCTCAAGAAACAAGTCCTTTACATTTTACAATCTAATGCGTTGAATATGGTTGTACTTTCTATTTTCAAGTGTTTTAGTCCAAATTGATCCTGTCGGCATGCGAGAAATCAGCGTGACAACTATATTTTATTGAGAAATACCATAAATATGCAATTCTAACGGCAAAAGACACTTTAATACTGTAGAATATGTTGGTTGAACCCAATGTGAATCAAATTTGTCATAAATCATTCAAAGCTTTGCCTTCTTATGCAATACCAACATGTTAGGTCTTTTTGGAAATGACTGACTCCCTGTTGGGAAGGTTTCCAAACAAAGCCCATGTTCGTTGACAATTGGCATCCAATCAGATCGCTCGAATTTGATGACGTATACTCAACCTCGCGGGTCTCTGCATCCAGGGTCCCTAATCAGATCCAATAATCAAGTGAAGCTTTAAAAGGGTTGGGTGTTTCCAATATCTAGTTATCGCCAGCGGCACAAAGCTTGTCATGGCCGTTTGGGCAGTGTAAGGTGGCTGGGACTAGTTTTGACCGTTAACGCTCTTTTGTATTTTTCTCCTCTACCATGGCCTCAATCATGAATAATAGGTTTGAATCAAAGCATAGGCGCCTAGGTGCATATTTCATTCAAAAAATATCAATTCAAGAACTTCAAACCTGTAACTATCGTGTTCCAGGCTTCTTTGGTAACGCTGAAAAAGCTAATAACAAGTAACGGTCCAAACTAAAGGGCAGAGAAAAGTCACTCCAACGGAGCCGGTTGAGACTTTGCTCTAAACACATTTTGGTCGTTGGGCAGCAGGGTGTCTGGCTGATCGACCTCTCTTGCGTTGGTCAGTTTCAACCAAAGCAGACAAACGATCCATCAACTGACTGGCTCCCTCAATTCGGAACTTGATTTTGAGAATCACGTAACTAAATGTGTTCAAAGCTCTACTTTAGAGTACTACTACTAAGTACTACTCTACTTTATTCTACTCCCCATCGCACACACCAACCAGACGCGAGGGAGCCAAAAAGATCTCAGAAACCTCTTGAGTGTCGTTTCTCTGACCCTCTAGTCCAAACTAGTCCCAGTGGCGTAGAACAGCCAAACTGCCCATGACACGCTTTTTGCGGCTGGTGTTTTAAAAAAAAATATTTCAGCTTAGCCTTCAAAATCATTCCTTATACAATTTTGATTTATCAAGTCTTGTGCCACAAAATTAAAAAAAAAATATCATTACTGGTATAGTTCTGCTACTGTACGAGTTAGTATCTTGGCTCAATATCGGAATACTCTACTTCAACAAGCGGCAAATTGAAATAAATGACAAAATCAGTCTATGCCGGGTGTAGGCTGTCTGTGACGTTTGTGTCAATTATCCCTCATCAAAATGCCCAAAAATTTGGTACCGCACTGCCTTCTTCCCTGGATTTGGCCAATTTGGTCTGCTAAAAATCTGCATCTTGGTTGTGGCAAAGTGGGAGCGTTTTTGACGAATTATGTGGTCCTAAACGAAAATAAATCGGTTTGACACCCTAAATGTGATCCTTGTGTTATTCTTTCTTCTTGTAGTCTCCTCAGTTCCATGTACACACTAAATAAAATAAGAAAATCTGTTTTAAGTGGTTTGCAATCCTGTGGAAATAAGGGCCAAGCTGCCTTGGTTATGCGATAATGAACGCGCAATTTGATTCCTCTCTCCCAAAACATATGTTCCTAAAATCATTCAAGTAAAGTAATATGACATTTCAGCTGTTTCAATAAATGTTCAGACCAAATAAGTATGTAACTACTGAATCATAGATTAATAGCAACATTGTAATCAGGTGGTAAAGGCTCCCCATCAACGTCCAGCTTTTCCATTTTGTCCAGGGAACTTGGCTTCAATTCCGCCTTCATGACACTCGAATAGGACGGTGCACCATCATCTTGTTCTAGGGAACCATTTCCCGGTCTTGGCTGCAGATTCCAGAAGTGTGGATTATAAGGTGGATTATAAGGTGGATTGGAAATTGAAACATCAGGAAATGGCGAGGTTTCTTCGGGTGCAGTTCTTTCAGGCTGTGTAGGAACCACAGGGGTATGTTGTGAAGCTATTGTGGTGGGAGAAGAGAATTTGATGAAGGCTAACAAATATCCTCCCAAAACCAGGAACATCAGGGAAAGGGCTGCGGCAAGACCCATGAATGAGAAGGCTGATATAGCTTGATTATAGTTCCAACTGTTGATGGTCTCTTCTGGAAGGGGGTTCAAACCAAAAGACATTCCAAAAAAGATGCCAGAGAAGATAATGAAGCCCATCATGAGCTTTATCACAGCACTATTCCGAGAAAGATTGGTTTTCTTGATGTAGCAACAAGAGACGAGGGCCATTACTATTGCGAAGAATATCATGGATCCCAGACCCACAACGAGGAGAATTTGGGATGGAAGACAAAGAGATTCGTCAATGTAGAAACCATCATGGTGAGAATGGTGATGAGGACAATTGGGGACAAGATCACAAAAGAACTCGCTATAAGCAAAACATATTCAATATTTAGTTTTGTGCCTTGTTTAAAAATTTCATTGGTATTGATGGGTCATGCAAATTGTACAAGCTCGAATCTTTTATCATTTATTGACCAACCTGAATATTGAAAGTTATTTTCCAATAACCTCACATTGTCGTTTTCAGTGGTTGTTGAAACCTAATATAACAACTCTCTTTAAAAAATCAGTTTATCTATAAAATCAATTTTACATACTAAACACTTCAATCGTTGTTTCAAAGCTTACAATACGGTCCATTGCATAAAATTAGTGAATGACTTTTTTCAATATTTTATGGAGGATTCTTTCTTTAATTGTCAGGGAACGAAGCAATACATTGCAAGCTTTTCTAGTTCTAACAAACATAAAATTATTGAATACAGCTTTTTGAATGTTCAATACCTTTCAATCCAATAATCATTCTGCTCAGTCTCTTGATTTACTGCGTAAGAACACGATAAGAGCTTCTGGGCTTCCGCGCAAAATGGATCTGCCTCAAATGAAGTGGATTCCTTTTTGCAACTTGGAATGAGAAGCAATTTTAGGTCAGAATTGAATTCCCCCAAGACCACGTGCACCAAACTAAGGAATAATGAAAGAGAGGTTGAGTTTTGAGTCAGAAATTCAATGACCTACAAGTGCGCTGTGCATATAAAATTATCTTGTTGGTAGCCATAACGTAACATATAAGTTTGATATTCAGTCCATGACATAATCAAAGTAATTTTATACTACAACCAAACCTGCACACAGTGGTGAAAATACCCTTTAAAGTTTTGATGGAAATTCCCAAGCATATCTTGGCATTTTTCTCCCTCAGAAAATCATGAGGAACAATTTTGATTTTATTGTTCTATGGAATTCTAGCCCACATAAAAAACTTACATACCTAAAAACATTAGGTTAGGACCACATTTAGTTAGCTCTTGAATATAAATTATGATATCTATTTCACTGCTTCTTAGTTACATGGAATTTAGTGGTCCAAATTTCATCGCTTTTAGCCCCAAAATGCCCCGGTTATATGTTAATTCAATTTCCGAAAGAATCAATATCAATTTTCAATATCGCAAATACAAAAGATTATTTTTTCTCTTCTTACATTGTCTCACAATAGCTAAAAATGCTATATAATGNGATGAGGACAATTGGGGACAAGATCACAAAAGAACTCGCTATAAGCAAAACATATTCAATATTTAGTTTTGTACCTTGTTTAAAAATTTCATTGGTATTGATGGATCATGCAAATTGTACAAGCTCGAATCTTTTATCATTTATTGACCAACCTGAATATTGAAAGTTCTTTTCCAATAACCTCACATTGTCGTTTTCAGTGGTTGTTTAAACCTAATATAACAACTCTCTTTAAAAAATCAGTTTATCTATAAAATCAATTTTACATAATAAACACTTCGATCGTTGTTTCAAACCTTACAATACGGTCCATTGCATAAAATTAGTGAATGGCTTTTTTCAATATTTTATGGAGGATTCTTTCTTTAATTGTCAGGGCACGAAGCAATACATTGCAAGCTTTTCTAGTTCTAAGAAACATAAAATTATTGAATACAGCTTTTTGAATACACAATACCTTTCAATCCAATAATCATTCTGCTCAGTCTCTTGATTTATTGCGTAAGAACACGATGAGAGCTTATGGGCTTCCGCGCAAAATGGATCTGCCTCAAATGAAGTGGATTCCTTTTTGCAACTTGGAATGAGATGCAATTTTAGGTTAGAATTGAATTCCCCCAAGACCACGTGCACCAAACTAAGGAATGATGAAAGAGAGGTTGTGTTTTAAGTCAGAAATTCAATGACATACAAGTGCACTGTGCATATAAAATTGTCTTGTTTGTAGCCATAACGTAACATATAAGTTTGATATTCAGTCCATGACATAATCAAAGTAATTTTATACTATAGCCAAACCTGTACACTGGTAAAAATATCCTTTAAACTTTTGATGGAAATTCCCAAGCATATCTTGGCATTTTTCTCCCTCAGAAAATCATGAGGAACAATTTTTGATTTTATTGCTTTATGAAATTCTAGCCCACATAAAAAACTTACAAACCTAAAAACAATAAAAACCAAAATTTTCAAAAACCTACCCAATGTAGGTTGGGACCACATTTAGTTAGCTCTTGAATATAAATTATGATATCATCTATTTCACCGCTTCTTAGTTACATGGAATTTAGTGGTCCAAATTTTATCGTTTTTAGCCCCAAAATGCCTCGGTTATATGTTAATTCAATTTCCGAAAGAATCAATATCAATTTTCAATATCGCAAATACAAAAGATTATTTTTTCTCTTCTTACATAGTCTCACAATAGGTAAAAATGCTATATAATGGCACTTAAATCACGCTAAAAGTGTAATCTTTGAAAATGTGTTTTACAATCATCATGTGTACAGTTAGTTATGCATTCACTTGAATTCTGAAGACAGTACATAAAACAAACAATGTTATAGACTACGTCATTTCTTGAAGACTTTGTTGAAACTGATTGAAAATAGCTTCATTAAGGCTTCATTCATATTTGTGAAAGTTTTAGTGACCACTCAACTAAATGTACCTTGGACGCTTTTAAAAATGAATTTTAAAAAGTCTGCTTTTTTGAGGGTTTTAGATATGGTTCTACAAGGTTTTAAGTTACTTTAAAATTATGCAAGAAATGGAAAAATAATCTTTCATTTTTGTGATAATGAAAATCGATATTATATCTTTGGGAAATTGAATTGACATATAACCGGGGCATTTTGGGGCTAAAAACGATGAAATTTGGACCACTAAATCAGATACAACTAAGTCGCGGTGAAATACCCGTATGATATCGTAAATTACATTCAAGAGCTAACTAAGTGTGCTCCAAATTTACATTGAGTAGGTTTTTGAAATTTTTGTTTTTATAATGATTTTAGGTAGGTAAGGTTTTTATGTGGACTAGAATTCCATAAAACAATAAAAGTAAAGTTGTTCCCTATGACTTTTTGAGGTAGAAAAATGCCAATTTGTGTTTGGTAATTTCTCTGGAAACTTGAGAGGCTTTTTGAACACCGTGTGCACGCATCAGAACAACAGACAGGTTATGCGTAAAAATGAATGAATGTGTTTTAATTATATTAGAAGAGGGCGAAATTATTTCATTTCTATATTCAAGGACTAGCTGGGTCCGTCAACTCAAATTCGTTGGTAAACCAAATATCATGTCAAGCTTGAAAGGTAATAAATAGACGAATTAAAACCTTTCATTTAAAAAATACTGTGGACATTCCTTGTAGCAGTCAGAAAAGCCTGTGAAAAAACAAACAAAAAAAATTGAAAAAATCAAGAATGCATCTTGGATCAGGGCAAGTTTCCATCTTCACTAAAATTTGCTCACGTTGTTCCAATTTTTACAGGGGAATTAAGTCGCTCCCCATTAACTACAGGCCGATTTCTCTCACTTTAAATATTGCGAAGGTGTTTGAGAAGAGCATGAAGTTCATACTTGTTGAGTTTCTTGAAGTTAATGAAGTCCTTCCTTCTAGCCAGCATGGCTTCCGAGCACATTTTGACACGGTTAACCAACTGATTGAGCATTTAGAGCAGGCCATGAATCAGTTGATGTAGTTTATCTCGACTTTGCCAAGGCCTTTGATAAGTAGATCATGGCCTTTTGCTTGATAGACTTCATGACATTGGGATCCAAGGCAAGGTTCTCAATTGGATATATTAAGAACCTTCATTCAGGATAGGAAGCAAATTGTTAAGGTTGAGGGTTTCCTTAGTGACATTCAAAAGCTTAGAATTACTGCCAGTCTCTCTTCTTATGTTGACAATACGAAGTTAGTTTCTATAGTAGGAATAGCCAAGATTCCACTAGCCTTGCAAAGGACCAAGAAAGAATCTACTCTTGGGTTACTGAGAGTAATTTGGCGCTATCAATGACCTTTGGGTCAACTCCTTTAAATACTCCACTCGTAGATAATGGAGGTGAAGATATTGAACAGGTCTCATCTATGAAAGATCTAAGTGTAGTCCTCCAAAATAATGGAAAGTTCGATGATCATATCCAGTAGAAGATGGGTAAGGCTTTTCAAATGTGTGGTCAGATATATCGCACGTTTAAGTCCAGAGATAGTATCACGATGCTAACTCTGTGCAAGTCGATTGTCCAGCCACAGCTTGAATATGCTTCACATATTTGGGCTCCAATAAGTTCAGCAGGTTTGCAAAAGATCGAACAAGTCCAAAGATGTTTCACAAGGAATATTACAGGATTGAGAGAGCTCTCGTATTGTGAGAGATTAGAATGGTTGGGACGATAAAGTATTCAGAAAAAGTACGAAAGGTATCTGATACTGTACGTCTTCAAGGGCATCCATTAGTATTGCCCCAACCCAGGATTTAGGGTCAATTCTAGTGACCGGAGAGGCTTAATGCGCGTATTGAGAGCACCTTCAAGCACTCAAGAATCCAGGCTAGTTCGAAAGATGACGTCCACTTTTCTTCTTTCTCGGGCTCCTTGATTGTTTAATTTGCTTCCCTCTAATATCCGTAAGGAATACGTAGGCCTTGTTGATCCGGTAGCATCTTTCAAGTCGGACTTGGACCAATGTTTAGGTAGCATTCCAGATCAACCCTACATTCAAGGGCTAGCTCGGTCTGCCAACTCAAATTCCAGACCAAATAACAGATAAAGATTGGAAGGTAAAAAATAGACGAATTATAACGATTATAACCTTTCATTTAAACAGTACTGGGGGATTACATTCCCTGTAGAGTTTAGAAAAGCCCGTGAAAGACCAAACCAAAAAGAAAAAAAAGATTCCAAGTTAGAAATGAGGACTCAAATTCAATTGTTGAACATTTAGAACTGAGTTTTCGTGTGGAAATACACTTGTACATCATATTCTGCCAAGGTCAGAAAATGCCTATGCTTTTTGCTTCCTAGTTACAAAAGGTAGAGTATCACTAAGGCATGTCACGTGAAGGAAATTCAAGGATAATTTGTGGTCCGGCACCCTGATTTTGAGTACTTTTGGGAGGGAGAACTAAGTCACACGTCACCGTCAACTTGCAACATCCGCCCATTGAATTTTCAATAATCGAGTTATTTTGAGTGAGCTGCGTTATACAACCCAACAAAATGAAAGTGTTTGGTGTAATTCGTAGTTTTGTAAACCAAGCCAAAAAAGAAAAAAATAAACCTGGCTGCAATGGCGCAGTTATGATGGTGCAATTGTCGCGCCATCTAAGCGTCAAGCTCTGATTTACAGGAAGTGGTGGGTCAAATCCAAAGAGAATAAGGCGTTCAAAGAGGAATGAAGCCAAAATATTGGAGGGCGTCTCTCCTCCCTTTTTTCTCCAGGCTAGCGCCCACTGAAGACCCTCATGTCTGAAATGCTACATAAATTCCAAAAAGAATCAATTAATGTGTCAAATGCATCAATGGCAAAGGTCTAGTGCTTATTAAACAAGTGAAATCATATGTTACCATATTCATTCCTTGATCACATTTAATGGAATTGAATGGCAAATTCGTTCGAAATGGTGCCAAATTTGCTATTTTAAGCAAGCCACTTTTCAAGAAACCCGTCCTTTGAACGGTAGATGATGATAACTTCGTAAATTGATGACGCCAATTTGAAAAGGTCTATTGAAGTTGGTTTCGTTATTTTATCACTGTCATCTCTTTTTTATTTCTCTCCTTATAATATTGTATCCATGATCTATGGCAAAATAATGTCTTCCCGTTTCTCATTTCCAACAGATCTCTAAGAAAAGAAATCTTATTGAACTCAATCCAATCAAGTAAAATAATTATGATACGCGTAAGTAACAGGGATGACAAAATAGAAGACAAAATTTCACTCAGCTAAATGGTTCTGATTGAGCCAATATGTTTTTGGATTTGGCTTGCTAGGGTTAAAGAGCAGACCCGGCAAGCAATCCAGCCATTACACCCTCCTTGTGATTTTCACGTAGGCAGTGTTTTGTCATGTCAGGTTGGTTCTTCATATGCGAAAGTGGTTAGAGTCTTAAGATTTCCTTGAGAAGGTCAGGAACGGGAATCAAACCAACAACCTCTATCATACAAGGAAACTGCGCAAACCCCACGTCTTCTCTCATTTGAGTTGCAAAAGAGCGGAAAGTGTGAAATGTACAGCAGTAAGTAAAAGAATGCTTTAGAATTACAGCAGAATTTTCTGGCCTACTTGTAAAGTGGCTTTTGTGTCGAAATCTTTTTAAGCACTATCTTCAAATTCGAACGTGTCTTTTGTGCAAGTCAAAGGATAAAGCTATCAATCTTTCTTATCTGTTGGTGACGTCTGATCAACAGCGTTACCAAATCCACACAGACTTCTAGAGATGTGGACTGCGAATGGAAGCAAACATTTCTTATATCCTAAATCGTTCACTTCATTCTAAATAGGCACATCATACAACCAAAAGATCTTGTTGAATAGATGAACTTGGCCACATTTGAGCACAAAACTATGAGAACTATGT
The DNA here is from genome assembly GCF_007210705.1 of Tigriopus californicus. Classification (NCBI taxonomy): domain Eukaryota; kingdom Metazoa; phylum Arthropoda; class Copepoda; order Harpacticoida; family Harpacticidae; genus Tigriopus; species Tigriopus californicus. The sequence continues at coordinate 10,893,354 of NC_081442.1, forward strand.
AAAGGGAGGGGACTCAGGAGACAGGTTGAAAGTTATGTAGTAAACACTAATACATAAGATTCAATTTTTCGGACTGCTCTTGGTCAACAACATAAGCTTATGAAAACAAATTTTGAAACGAATCACCAATATTTTTGCGGATTTCCTTACCACTACTGGGATTGGAATCCCGCAGTTTTAAGGATTGCTTCCGCTGCCTGGGTTTGAACCCACGACACCTGGGGAGAAGATTTTTGCCCTGTTCACGCTGTCTATTAGCCTGCTTGGCTACACCAGCTCCTTGATTCATGTGATAATGGTCTCCCTTTAAATGAAGAGATCCACGTTTTTCATTTTATTATTTCAATTCAAAAAGTGGCTCAGAGTATTAGTAGCTATGACCAAGAGCAGGCCGATTTGTCGGGAAGATCGTTCACACTCCATATTTGTAGAAGTTCGTGTCAAAATTCAATCACTAGTTGTTGTTTTTTCTTTTGCCGACCCAATATGGCTAGAAAAGGACTACCCTCCCTGGTTCACCATTTCCATTGACGTTCACACAAAAAAGTCCGTCGACGTTTCGTCAATGTGCATACGTGAGATAACCTGAAAGTGATTCGAATACAGTTCATTGAGTAACCTCTTACCTAGAATTCATCAAGTTGAACACGTTTTGTGGACCTTTGCCATCTGGATGACAATTGTTCCATTTTTCACAGTAAGTCTGCCTAACTCCGGTAATGCAGATTTGTTCATTCAAAGGAGGAGGTTGTTCTAAAACGATTTTTTCTTTTCGATTCATACAATCAGAAAAATTGGCCGGGGCCGACGGGTTACTGGCCGTTTCAAGTTTGGCCAGAGTTAACACTGTCGATGAGTCCTCGGAAAGGTGAAAGGTACAATTCAAACTTGTAGAAATTGTGCCATTCCATGCCACCCATAATTGGTCGGTGGTGTTATCAAAGTTGAGGAACACATGCTCATTAAGTTGGCAACTTTCACTTTGATCAGTTTCAACTAAATCCAAGTTTCCAAAACCAACAAGGAATGTAAAAATGCGCCAAAATGTTCCCTGATTCATTTCGAATCTTCAAACTGATTGTTGATCATTGCCCAACGGCCTTGCAAGTGATAACAAGGTTATCACTTATCAGATACATTCTCATCACCATTGATAAAGCGATGCCGTCATGTGACACTAAAAAAGTCAAGGCTTACGGATGACGCCATAAATAGAGCAAGTAGTGTAGATTTACAATCAATGGTTAACGCTGACCTTTGCATTCCGCGTTTCCGACATTGCATTTCTATAAAGTCAAGGGTGACCAAAATTGTGAAACTTGAAAAAGAAATACACAAAAATGGGAGCAAAATTATGTCAATGACTGACAAAACTTTGACAGCATAGTGGGGTGATATATGTTTGAAATTTATATTTGAACAAATTCACCATCGGAAAGGACTATTTTCAAATGCCTCCCTTCGTTTTGTAAATAAAAAGAATTGGCCTCTGTTATTTATGTATCCGTCTTTTTTCCTATGCATTCATACCTAATAATGTCAATGCGAGTATTTCGATTGTGAAATAATTTCACAAATTAAAATATTTTAAAATATTTCAGCGGCAAAAGTAAATTAACGTTCGCT
>NC_081442.1:10895015-10895095 GCF_007210705.1 Tigriopus californicus
ACATAATGTCAATACGAGTATTTCGATTGTGAAATAATTTCACAAATTAAAATATTTTAAAATATTTCAGCGGCAAAAGT
>NC_081442.1:10895131-10932536 GCF_007210705.1 Tigriopus californicus
CTTTTTCCCTCCCACAACCTCCAATTTCGAGGCATTCTGGCAGTTCCTAGATCCATGTTTGCCCTTTCGTCCCTCAGTCACTCAGACCTTCATCGTCTTCTGTCCTCGGTCGTGGAAGCGTTTTAGTATTTTGACACACCGCTCTCGTTCGTGTTCTCTCGCACTCCTTCCTCAACAAGAAATAAACCGAACACTTTTCCTTCGTTCCCTTAAGTCAGTCATCCGTTGCTTCCTTTTCGAGTGGGATCACACTGAGAGTACCCCACCAACTGGGAAAAAATATCCCCCAATTCTTGGGAATCCCTCTTTCCTTGTTTTCCCCGAGCAACCTAAGGACCGAGAGTGAAACCTTGAGGCTCTCCACTCAAAATGTTCTCTTCGTGCTTTGTGCTTGTGCTCTTGTGGGGGTGTTATCCTCCGATCTCTGGAAGGGAACAGAGGTTCATCTTCCCAGATGACAAGATCGTCATACCTCCGCCTGAATCGTTTTTCGTGGCCAATCTACCCCCACGGCAAACCAAAAATAGCGATGCTCCGCCGTCTGAGAGTGTCACCATTTTGAAGGAATCGACTTTGGAGCAGGAACTGAAAATCGTTTCCATGGACAACACGTAAGACTTGAGGTGTCAATGAATGCTGAAACAGGATTTATCGACGGTACTTTTTGCATTGTACGTTCTCTGCATTAGTCATCAGGAGTGACGTAAATCTGCAATGTGTGGGCGACCCTTTGAAGATTTCCTACATGACTCTACATTCGCCAAGCGGTTCCAATTCTGATAGACGATTCAATGGAGCATTAATGAAATACATATTAGGGCATTTGGAAACATTCTGAGTAACTCCTATGGGTTTTGTTTGACCAGGTACATTTTCTATGACGTTCAGAGGGCGTAACGAAATAGCAATTATCGTTCATGATCTACTTTCGTGCTTCATCCTTTTTCAAGAGGAAACGGTCACAATCGACATTCAAGTTTGAACGCGAAGGATTGTTAACACTTCTTCAAGAAGGACTAACTGTTTTTTTGGTTCTCGGTTAAACCAGTAGTAAACAACTGTGAATGGAATGAAACTGAGGCTCTCTGTCCAACGAAACCTGTAAATGAGTTGTCAGATAGGAATTTCCTGTTCATGATTAAGGACCCAACTCAACGGGGGGTTGATCATGGATCGAGCCGGTTACTAACTAAGCAGGGTAAAAGTGTGAGCGAGGGTCGTTAAAATACAGGGTCATTGTCAAGGAAGCGCCTAAGAAGTGGTCTGAAGAAAATCGTTTCCATTTAAGAACGAAGTGATCGGTTCTGCTTCAATGCAATCACACGCACACACACACTTCCATTGTCATTCGATTCACAATCCAATAAGAACACAATCCATGTTCAACATGTAACCGAACGCTATCGACTCAGAAGTTGAGACGCCACACATGTTGAATTGTTATGAATATTTCGGCATAGGGCCTACAAGTAGTGATGAGACGAAGACGACATAACCGTATATTTCGGTACAAGAAGAACTGAGCCGCAACCGAATTATTGCTGGAGACTTGTTAATGCCAATACAAACGAAATTGATTCTGCTTTGTGTGTGAATGAAGTCATGTGGTGTGTGAAATACATCTTCGGCAAATCACGAATTATAAAAGAGTCTGTAGAGTTTGATTGTCCTTGCTTCAGTAAGAGTAATCGAAATCAAGACCCAATTTGAATTATTTTTGCCACTATGGAGATCAAATCAATCACCTAAATGAAATCTTTTTTGAAGGAGTTTTTGTCGATCTGGTGAAGATGACGCCGATTTCTGAGAGGACCCTGAGACATATCCAGATAATCTGGTGGAAAAAATCATTCAAAGGCTCTCCCGTGGAAAAGATGCAACCAAGAACGAGTTCTTTGAGAAGGGGAATGACGAGGACCAAGCCGAGGTTCAACGCACCATTGAAGAGGTCAACATTGTTTTGCCCTTTTTCGATACGCAACCGAGGCTGCCACGCCCTCAAGGCAAAATTGAGGCGTCCGTGCCTCTGGGTGGAGCACCTGCCAACGCAGATGGCGTGAGAATCGCTTTGGATGAGAGTCACAATCGACCGCAAAAAGAGCATCAAGAAGGCCACATGGGCCGACAAGGACAGGTTCAAGGTATGCCATGGACGTAACAATCGTTTTATACAACAACTCTTAACTAACACGAAAATGCGTCGTTTTCAACCCATGCAAAGCGCGTTAAAACCTGGCCAAGAGGAATTCGGTTGGAATTTGTAGCCAAGTAGGGGATAGTCTTGAACTCAGAACGCAAAGATTAACAATAGCAAAGCAGCTTTGAAAAATGCAAAAAAAAAACAGTTTAATAGCTTTAATTATCACAATGTGTCAATGAATAATAGGGACCTAATGAAAAAAATCAACTTGTGAGATGGCAAGAATCTTGAGCAAGAAATATAAAAATTACTCAAAAGGCACTCGCCGATTTCTGTACCAGAAATCAAATGTCCATTTTTATGATGTCGCTTGTCTTATTTCCCAATATTTGAAGCCTTTTTTGGTATGAGATTGTACTACACGGAAGTTATCAGGTAACAACCTGGTGAACAAAAAAAAACCTCGTCTGCTCTCGTGCGTGACGAGTTGGCGGTGAAGTTTCGTCTACGTCTCCTACAGGTTTGTACGCAAATCGGTGATTGAAGGCGTCAAGTTTTTTTTCCAGAAAATCCGTCAGGCTCGATTTTGACGCGTCGACCCCAAAAAGTGGTTCCAGGGGGCCAAACTGCCACTCCATACACCCCACCAGTGGGCAGTAGTCCACCTCGGACCTCCCAATCCCGCCCCTTTGGGGTGAGCCAACCTCCGTCGATTGGAAAGGCGGATGCAGTGGAAGAGGAGATGGTGGTGGACGAGGAGGAGGAGGAGGAGGAGGTGGCCGAGCACGTGGAAGATCTCTATGATACTCAAAAGAGGTTTGAGGAGGAGTCTCCTTTGTGCTCCTCGGTAGCCTCTTACATCTATCCCAAGCGAGCTCAAAACAAGGATAATCATTTCAAGTTTATTATCAATGTGCCTGAAAAGTCCTTCGTTCAAGCTGTTCGGGTGAGTGCCATCAGATTCGCAAGTGTTCGTTTTGAAAGGTGCATGCACAAAGCATGACACCATTTGGTATCGATTTTTTGGCAACTCGGAGCATGGACTTCTAAAAGCATGGACTGGTGAAGTCTTTCCCTTTCCCGCCAAAAATCGGCCTTCTTTAGGCCAGAGTGGCTCTGAGTGCCTTTTCAAACTATATTTAAAAAAAAAAAACAATTCAGTTAGGCTATTGCATTATGAGGCAAGACACTTTTATAACAAATGCAAAGTCAATTTGTGTAATACCTCTGCAGCTGACCAAGAGGAGGCCGAAAATTCAAATAAACATATGCTGTGATGACAGCATCCCTTGAGTTCCCCCAAGCCAGATTTTGGGCCGAAATGAGGCAAAATTCATATACTTGTCAAGATCTTTTGATCATGATAAATGTTCTGCTATTCTTGATTGAATGGTACATGAGGTACGAAATTGTCGTTTCCGATTGAACTTCATAACTACAGATGTCCGTGCTTGAAGTAGTCGATCATGTTCGGAGGTGAATTATTTCCAGATGTTTCTCGCAACTTTCCATGAAGAAATTTGCATTCTGTTGCTTTGAAGGTAAATACTTGATTCGACTTTCGAAAAATTGAGCAAAACCTGGTGTGGCTGTAGAAAAACAATCAACCTAGTTTTAATCGCTATCTGAAAACAAACGCGACTCAAGTTGTTGAGCAATTTTGAGGCACGAGTAAATGTAGGCATTTTTCCATCTTACTCATTCAAAGGGGTTTGGCGTGAAAATAGGCCATGACTTGTCATTCTTTGAATGGATTCATACAATCTTAAGGGTTGATATGCTCAATTGTAAAAAGATAGGAGTCAAGGGGGGCAAAAAAAATGTTATTGGAGAATAAGTAGCTAAACTATTCGTATTTTCTGCTTCAGATTGAAAGATGTCGCGCTCCTGGAGATCAATGCAGTTTGCAGGGTGGGATCAGTTTTGCAGATTTAGGTATCCAGACGGTTTGCCGCCAAAAGTACATTCATCGCCGGATGTTGGCTCTCAATGAGCAAGGCGAGGAGGAAGTGGATCTCTTCAAGTTTCCCTCCTGTTGCGTTTGCCACCAAATCGAACTCACACCATTCAGTAAGTCTATACAGATTTACCTATTCATTTGCTGAACCAGCGAAGCTAGTAAATCAAGTCCGCCAGAGGCGCTGCAAGAGTTCATTAGTTTGATGAGTTAGAGGGACAAGCCCTCTAGTTTGAGTGACCAGGCGTGAACCACTGGAATATGGACTTGGAGGTTAAGGTCTAGAATTGACATTTCGGGATCAAGTCGACCATTGCGCGCATTCTTCTTCAAACAAGATTGACCCCTAGTCACGAGGACTACACATTTTAATTTTCAAACAACTGGATCGAAAGTTATGCCCTCTCAAAGTGCAGTCCATAATCAAATACAAATTGAATGAGCACGGCACCCTGCTGATAAACGATTGAAAGAAGAAAATGGCTAGTTTTCACTCTATGCCTTGTTCTTTCTTACTCTTTGAGGGGGCATAACTTTTGTTTGCAGTTGTTTGATCGAGCTGAAAATCAAAATACGTAATTGTAGTGACATTTAGTCAAGCCTAAATTTGAAGTCAAACGCGATGCATTCACTCGCTTCCAAAATGTGAGCATTCGACAAAAGCATCCCTATCCACATTCCAGTTGTTCATGGTCCAGGTTAATGGCCTCTGATGTGTTCATCGCTATTCTTTTGAAATAACACGACCTTCTGTCAAAACTTCACTATTTGACATTAACCGATTGATCGTGTCTTTGGTCGAAATTAAGATTTATTTTTTAGATACATTCCTACTCAATTTCAGGGTCTGGCAGTGCACCATTTCATAGCTCGCGACGAAATGGGCGATCGGAAGATGATTTTGATGGCAATTTCGGCCAATCCACGGATATCACGGAGTTGAATGAATTTGCCAGAACTGATTGAATTCTCTCCCCCCCCCCTTACACACTCCAAATGCTCTTAGAGGATCGAAAGTTGATCCCAACCTTTCCGTTCAATCATACATCCAGATATCTATTTGTCTCTAATTAAATTGAAAAATATAGCCACCAATGTCTAATATCTACATTTCTTTATTGTTTTTGTACACCAAGGTGTTTGGTTCACCCGCTTCAACTTGTTAATGCATGTACTTGTCATCATTTTCCTTCAGCAAGATGGCCGATGATTTGGCATCCAGGAAGAGTTCACTTATGTCCTTGATATCATCTTTCACGATATTGGGACGCCCGCAAATCCTGGCCGTGATTGAGCAGGGGGTAAGTAGTTGAGCGGCATATCTCAATGTGGTCTTGGAACCAACCTCACTCAGAATGTTCAAAGCCTCCTCATCCACGGTTAACCCTACATATGAACCAAAGAGCTTTAATGGCAACACATGAACATATATGAAGCCTGGACTCTTTACCTTCGGTGGCCGCCCGGATTTTGATGATGGCCGACATCTCTTCTTGAGTGTAGGGAAGGGTTCGAATGATAAGAAGTCGGTCCAAGAGATCCAAAGGAATACCATGGGAGGCGACGATATCGCCGGTGCCACGAATCACGCATCGGCCTCGGTTGGTGGCAAAGATCACGATGGGAGCGATGGTGGACTCCAAAGCCCGATGCAGATAGGTGAAGCACTCGATATCCAACATATGAACCTTAGATAGATGGTCCTATGGATAATGTATTGCTCCTGATGTAATGAAGGGTTAGTACTTACCTCATCAATGAAGAGAACACCAGGTACAAGTTCAGCGATACCATCATCAATGTATTTGTTGACCACTTTGTTGATTTCTTTTCGGAGTTTGTCGGTGATTTCGGTCTTTTTGGGCTTCATGAGTTGACCCATCATGGACAGGATGTCTTGACCACCTTGGGGTCGAGCATTGGCGGAATCCAGATCGTGCAAAGTCACATCCTATTCGTAAACTTAAGATTTTAACAACTGACATGATCTATCAATTAATATTTTAGAAATATGTCAATGATTTTAATTGCACCTATCTTATCTTCGTCAAAGCAATTCTGAGCCACTTTTCGAATTAATGTAATAAAATATGCAATGTAGACCTCTTCAATCAAAGGCAGGTCATTTTCATTTTATACATTAGTAAAGTGATTTGATTTAAAGTTATGTTATCAAAAGCTTTTATAACTGACCCAGAGCAGGCCGAAAAAATTGCATTTTATGTAGTGTTTACAGTATAACTTTGGACACATATTTTCTGAGTTCCCTAAACATAGTTTTGGGCTCAAATTTGGACCAGCTCATCTATTGAACAGGATCTTGTGGTCGAATCAAGTGCTAATTTAAAATAAAGTGAACGGTTTAGGAGATAAAAGTTTTTGCTTCTGTTCACAGTCCACATCTGAGTCTGAGTTTTGTACGATGTCAAATGCTGTCCATCAAATGGTGGTTAACTCATTAAAGTAATGAAGCCGAATTCAAATCGAACGAACTCACTTACCTGAATGACCTCTTTGCGCTTGTGAACATCGCCCTTGGGCAAAGGCACATATTCCTCGGCCTCCAAGTCGAACTCAGTGGCGAAGTTGTCACTCCGACCTTGACGCTTGACGGCGCCGGAATTAGCCTCGATGTAAATAACATCGCCCACTTCGACACGTTCCTTTTGCATGGCTTCGTAGATGGAGGGATCGAGTTTGAGCTGTTTCGTGCCTTTGGCCGTCTTCAAGCCAATGATTAAATGTGACACGGTCTTGCCGTAACCGCCAACGGGCGATTCCGTTTCAACCGGACTCAATTCCGTGACCTCGCCCTCATACACCTCTTTGGTTTCCTAAACAGCGAAAAGGGGCCAAAGATAATTTCGATGTGTCTCATAACTTGAATGAAAGCCTCTCTATCCAAGTTAGTGAAGTTATCGTAGCGTTGGTTTTAAATTGACTTGAAGCTATGGGCTTTTGTTTGATAGCATAATGAATAAATGTACAAAACATTTGCTTTTATTAGCGTTGAAAAAAAAACTCTAGCTCCTCATAAAAGAAATGTGAACAGGTGAACAAAAAAGACAATATTACAATGAATGTGCATTTCAATGCCCTGCCATGTAAGACCCGTTTTTCGCTTTCACTTGCTGAGTTTTCATACCGATGCAACGGAATGAATTTCTGGAAAGTCATAATCTATGAACTATTTGATCGCACAATGCCTTTGAATTTAGGGCACCCCTGAAGGACTAGCGGGTCTGGGATTGTTAATAAAAAAACGAGAACCCGTTATAAATCTAATAACAGGCCATTTAATGAATAGAATCGTTGGAGAGAGCATAGTAGTAGGTTATAGAAGGTCGGTTGCTCAGTTAAGTACAAAGGAGTACTTTAGAATTTTCATGAACTTTTTATCTGATGCATAGAAATTACATTGAATTCTACATGTGATGCCACTTTCTCGCTAACGTTGTATTTTATTCCCAGATTAGGGCAAAGAGCATAGAGACATGAATAACCATGAATGATTAGTTAGCGTTAGTACCTAAGTTGACAACTATAAAATTGGGGTATTTTTACAAAAAAAAAAAAAAAATTCTCAAACTCTGGGTTAGGGAAATTTCAGCTAGACATGCAAAGATTTATATTGCAAATCGGATCAGATATGTGAATTGAGAGTTAAATAAGAAACATAAATCTTCAATTGCTGGCGATCCCATTCCTAGGAGCGTTAGTGAAGTCCACAAAAAAATGACAACCTCCACATCTTTTCAAGTGACTAACTACAGCAACCTAACTTTTGAAGGTTGTCATAGATTGAGGGCGAATGGAGATATTTAGGGTGAACTCATTGCCAACCAATTTAACGCCAGGTTATTGTTACTGAAAAACGTCTACAGCAGTTGCCTCTGACCTTCACATCTTTAGTCCGACCTTATGCTAGCACATAACTGAATTAATCAACGATCCTCAACGCCTAATCCATCAGGCGTAATTACCCGCTTAGAAATAAATCCGAAAGACCTGAATTCATTACCTTGATGCGCAATCCGATAGCACGTCGAAAGTTCTCCATGAGGACTTCGGTCTTTTTGATTTCGGAGCTGAACACCTCGGATCCCACCATGGGGCAGAACGGCACCTTGTTGCCCAACTCCTGGGCGATGGCCAAGGCGATGGCCGTCTTGCCCGTGCCCGGCGGGCCGGCCAGCAAAATAGCCCGCCCGGCCATGCGTTTAGCTCGAATTAGCTCGACCACCAAACCCGCCGCTTCACGGGCCTGCTCCTGCCCGACCAAGCCGCCCGAACCCGGCGCACCCACTTTGACGGCCTCACCCGCCTCACTCAGACCCAAGCCTTTGACGTGGGAGTGGGCCGAGATACGCTGGGTCTTGACCGTGGATTTGACCTCTTCAATTTTCATGCCCGTCATGCTGGGGGCGGAGAATCGGGGGATAAACGGGGCTTGACCGGCTCTAGTATTTAGCGGGCAACGTGTTTGTATTTGGACTCAGTTATTGATGATGACGCGCAGCTGTTTGATCGATACCTCGCCAGGGTGACTAAGCCTGTGCTCTTAGACAGGGTGGGCAAGTTTTTTTTACAGAAAGATAAGTTCTTCATGTTGGTCATGGGTGATTTCAGTTTGAAAATCAATTGATATTTGACAATTCTTGAGGGGGTTTCGTCAGGCAAGTTCTTGAAATGTTTCACTATTTAGAAAAAAAGAGGAACACTTAAAATTCAAAAGAACCAAAATATCACAGCGTTCAAGACTTTGAAGAGCACAACGAAAAGTGACAACTTTTACTTGAGCACGAAATACGTTTTCAGGATTTGAACCAGGTTTTTTTTTACACCCAATTAAAAGCTCTTTTATTATCAGGCATTAGCCTGCGTTGCTTTAAAAATGTTCCTTCTAGGGTGAGATTGGATCATCTAAATAAGATTTTGTTTTGGTTACTTGCATTCAAAAGCAAAAATCAGGCAGAGCTGCCCGAGCTGCCCGCAGTAAATATTTTTATCTATATAGGCCTATAACTTTAGAATGAGCAAATGCTTTCGAATTATGACCTCGAGGGATAAATCTTTCGCTCTTATCCATCCAATCTCATTTTCACAGTCATAGCCAAATAACGGGTTTATGCCGTTGAAGTCGACATCATGCGCTTACCCCCAAAGATTTTTTTTAAATTCTTTATTTTGGACCCTCAAGGCACCTTTTTCTTGGCAGACACACCTCGTGGAGAGGGCTAGATTGACATGGAGGATATGTTTAACTGTGCCATAATATGGATCAATTTCTATATTAATGTCGTTGATATTGTTGTTCAGTAAGAATTAACCCATGAAGTACGTGTTCGTATTCACTCGTCTCAGAACCTTCCTTAAAATATATTTTGGAGCCAAAACACGGATAAAGTTTTTGTGCAAATGCCAGGACTTCTGGTAACAATTTTCGTTGTTATTGAAACAAAAGGAACAACTTTTGTAAAATACCATCTCGGAAAATACCTCAGATTAGAATATCAATCCACTTAAAACCTGCAAAGAGATGATATTTTAAAAAACGAAATCAATAGATCTTGGGAGTAACCTTAGTTGCGTTTCCAACTACAATTTTATTTAAATCCATGGAGCAAACGATGAGATATCATGCTTTCAAAGATTACACCTGCAACTACAAACTGCTCCAATTATATCTTAATGCAATTGGCAAGAAACATAACACGCTTTTTCTGTCCCCAAAATATCAATAAAAATATTTCACTTTTTCACTTACACCTGAAGGAGGTAGAAAAACCTGAAAATAGTTCGCAAAGTAACATAAAACTTACTTGATATCAATATTTCATACTTGTGACTCGCAACTTTGATCAAGTTTAATCTTGAACTTTGACGAAATAATACAAACGTTGAATAAAAACATCGCGAGTACGTAGAATTGAATTATTGCAAAAGTGACAATTTTGAAAATGATACTGTCACATGTATCGTTCAATTTTTTAGGAACATGATGAGATAGTGTAGCTTTTGGCACTTAAGTAAAAAGAAAGGCAAGTTTAAACGTTTTGCAAGTTTTAAGCGACATTTTTTGCTACTTTTGGCTATTAAAGAAATCTTAAAGAAAATGGAAAAATGTCATTTCTAAATGTGTCATTAAAAAAGACAATAACTGAACTTGGAAATGACTGGAAACCTAATTAGGCCATTTTTCGATCTTTTATTGGTGTAAAACGCAACTTTCAAGTTATAAAAACTAAGCATCTGCTAAATAGAATTTTATGAAATTTTATATCAATCCATAACTAAGAGTACCTTTAATACTGATTGTATAAGTTTTTGACAATTCGATATACTTTAAGTGATGTAGCAAACTTGCCTGAGCTATTTTTAAACATGTGTATTTCACAAAAGCTGTTCCTTTTGTCTCTTTGACGAGGAAAAAGCATATCTAGACGTCTTGGCATTTGAGCAAACACTTAACCAGAAAATATATCCACCGTGAGGAGTAACAAGCGGATTTCAGGCGATAGTTTCGGTAAATGATGACCCCGGCCCCAAGTTGAAATCAACTTTTAGTTTTTGAGTTGAAATAACTCACATGCCAAATTTCAGCGTGATCATGGTTTTTGTTGACAAATAATAGACACTTCAGATTGGGTAACGTCTTGGTGATCCTTGTCTGAAATGGTCTAGCTCTCGTGAAATTGGCCACGGTGAAGTTACGAGCTCGGTTTGCCATCGCAAATTTGTTGGTAGACCAAATATCATGTAAAGGTGAAAAGGTCCAAATAAACAAATTATAGCCCTTCATTCAACCCAAAAAAGCCACCCTGACAAAGTATTTGAAAACATATATGGGAGTCCCATATGAAGGCCATAACTCCATCACACTTTTCCCCGGAAACCGGTGGAAGAATGGCTGAAGTTTATAATCCCAAATGGTTTGGGATGGTTTGGAGTATCTAAGGGAATGAATGGCATCAAATGCACCTTATTCGAACGATTTCCTCCAATTGCTGAGGCTGATCTGGTACCAAGGGACCTCAATATTAAGCTACACAGACGACACGACAATCTACACCGCCCAGAGCACGAAATACTTTAAATCCCAGCATTAGAAGTCTTCGAAGTCTTCGAAGCCTCCATACTTGCCTTAAACCCCACGGAGTCCCAATTCATCATGGTAGGAACGAAAAGGGACAAAGCTAGCGAAAGCTATAGGGCTAGTCAAGTAAACGCGTTCATGAACAACTGACGTTATTCCATGGAGAAAAATCAAAGACAACATGCCCAACCAAACCGCACTGTGCATGCATTGGATTTTGACATTTTTTCCATTTTACATGCTTGTATAGGCAATTAGCCTTGTGGTGTTGAGCCAATTTGATAGTGCGTTCACTGATTAACACCAAAAATGCTCGTTTAGTAGGGTTTTGTAACACAACTCGCTCAAAATCACTGAATTATTGAAAATTCAATGGGCGAATGGTGCGAGTTGATTGTGATGTTTGTCTTAGTTCTCTCTCCCCAAAATACCCAAAACCAGGGTGCCGGACCACATTTTTTCTTGAATTTCCTTTACTTGACATCCATCCCCTATTCCCCTCACAGACACGATGGTGGAAGGGTAAACGTTATTATCCACCGATTAGTTGGCGGTGCTACTTTTTTAAACTTAACCTAACCTTATCAAACCTAACCTAACCTTAGCTAACCTAACCCAACCTAACCTAACACGATATTAATAGCCCTTAAACTCTCTCCAAACCTTTCTAACAGTTAGTCACAAATTTAAAAATAAGCACCGCCAACTAATCGGTGGAGAATAACGTTTATCTGGTGGAAGAGTCGGCAAGTGTGACTCTACTTGGAGTGACCAGAAAATATTTAACATTGAGAGCCCGTCCGGACGGTCTTAAGCCGTTACTACGACAACGGTTAGGAATTCTGAACCGGTTATCCTACCCATTTCCCCGCGAAACCCTATGCGCAATGCTCAACGAACTCTTTACTTCAAAGTTGAAGTACTGTTTGGCTTTGATAACCAATTGATATGGAGTGGAAAAAGGAGGCTCTGTTATGAAGCAATTCCACAACCTCCAGCAATGGAAGCGGACCTAAAAATCCCCGTCATAGAATATTCTTCTGATAAAGATCTACTGACGAGATCTGGCCTGGTATTGGTAGAGGAAATGCTGACAATATCGCTCGCCAGGCTTGCCGCAGAGTGTCTGTCTGACTGGATCTCGCTCTCACTCATTACGCCCGCGTCGTGCAGCATCGGAACATCAAATTGACAAGACAAGATACATTGAGGAGATTCTATGTGGGTCCATTTGGGTAATTTGATTTCAAAAGTATAAACTGATCATTTGTCCTTAACAGTAAGAATATTTTACGACTTGGCCAATATATGCTTTCGGTCGGTTACATTCGGTACTAGTTGAGCAGTTTAACAGGAAAGAGATCTAAGATTATGACTATCACTCATTTGACCCTAACCATGAAACTGCCTACATTGAGACAATTTCCCGGTTTGCATCCCTCCCCACCCACTTCAAAACCCTCACAGAGTTCAAGTAACATTAGGTTGTGCGTTTATTAATCAATAATAGTAACATCTTCCTCCTCGTCATCGACGTCAAGATCCACCACGTTATTTTCGGGTGCCAATGCATCCTCACCGTCATTATCTGCTGGGTCTTCATTTCCTTCCATTGTGGCCTTTGCAGTCTCCTCGTCGACCTCCTTCTTCTTGTTACGCTTTCGTTGCTTCAAAGGAACGCGTTGATCACTCATTTTCCTCTGCTCTTCATCCGCCTTTTCATCATTGGCGAAAACCGCATCCGTGGGATCCAAATCATAGGTGGACTCCGTGGGACGACTGGCCTCATAGGCCGCCTTGGTCTGGACATTATCTCTGTATTTTCCGGCCTTCATCTTTGAATGGATTGGAACAAAAATATAACTACTCGCTCAACCTCACATTTCTTAAGTTGCCAATCAACAGTCCTTCTTACCCGCTTCATCATGGATCTATGGGCCGTGGGTGTGACATACTTTGGGTTCTCCCACAATGTCTGCCCACAAAAGCTGGACTCGAACACCTTGATAGGGTTGAGCACGAATCGGGGCCCAATTTCGGCCAAGGAACCGTCTTCTTCCGTGAGGATCTGGTAATTGCGGAACCAGATCTTGTCATCCACCACGGTAAAGGTGTACACATGGTCAAAGAAGGGTTGACTCTTGGGATGATGGTTGGGTACCGAGAAAATCTGGGAAGAACAAGGTCCTTGTCAAAACAGAAATAAAATGTTTATTGAATCCGGGGGCCACGAACCTGGGTAAAGAGCTCACGTAATACGGCCAAATGGGGATGAGCATCAAAGTTTTTGTCAAAGGACAATAAAGGACGGGAGCTTTTCAAACAATTGCCCGTCATCTTTAATTCAGCCATAGTGTGCACATTCTCGACCTAGGATGGAAGAGCATCCATAAATGAAGTCCAGGGGTTAATCCAGCGGATGGTCCTAAATAGGTTACATACCAAAAACTTGGCACTAGGCCCACGAGCGATATTTGAAGCCCACAAATACAAATCCTTGCGGCCTTTTCGGCCTTCAAACAGCAAACATTTGTTGCAGTTCTTCATTTCCGCGATTTCGTTGACCACGAAGAGTGTATCTTTGCGTTGCATTTTCGAGTCAGTTCTCGAATGCGGCATCAGAGTCCGCAAATCGTCCATTAAATGGCGATCCCGGAACCCGATTCCGCGGCAACCGAAAATCAAAACGCGTTGTTTATTGGTCCAAGACACCTTCAAATAATAAAAAATGTCAACAAACCCATAAATCAACAATGAGTAGAGGGCTAGGAGCGTCTGAATTATTACCTTAGCCTTGGCCACATTTTTGGGTTTGTCGTTTTCCTTCGCTGGTGATCCTCTAGAATAGACAAAAGCGAAAACAATAAGGCCCATGTTCCACCTACACGTCCAATAAGGCGACCAAGCTAGTCCTTGAATGTAGGGTTGATCTGCAGTACTAGCTAAAAAATTGTCCAAGTCTAACTTGAAAGATGCTACCCGATTAACAACGCCTTCGTATTCCTTCGAAATATAAGAAAGAAGCAAATTAAACAATGAAGGAGCCCGAGAAAGAAGAGATGTGGACTTCATTGTTCGAACTAGCCTGGATTCTCGAAGACTTGAAGGTGCTCTCAAAACGCACATTAAGCCTCTGCAGTCACTAGAATTGACCCTAAATCCTGGGTTGGGACAAAACTCATAGATGCTTTTGAAGACGTACAGTACCATATACCTTTCGTACCTTCTCTGAACACTATACAGTCCCAACTATTTTAGTCTCTCCCAATACGAGAGCTCTCTTATTCCTGTGATGTTCCTAGTGAAACATCTTTGGACTTGTTCGACCTTTGGCAAACCTGCTGAACTCATTGGAAGCCCAAATGGGTGAAGCATATTAAAGATGTGGCTGAACAATCGACTTGTACACACTTAGCATCGTGATGCTATCTATGGACTTAAACGAGCGATATATCCAACCACACATTTGAAAAGCTTTACCCACCTTCAACTGGATATGCTCATCGAACTTTCCATTATTTTTGAGGACTACACCTAAATCTTTCATAGGAGTTGACCCAAAGGTCGAAATCGACCTATTGTTACTGGGTAGCAACCTATCTCCCACTTTAAAAATTGAGTAAAACAGAGCTAGAGGTAGTCACACCTTAGCCCTGAATTAAACAAATGTAGTTGCTTGTTATAATTCGATGGACTCTATGACCTTGCACCGACAAACAAAGTAAATAACATAACCAGGATAAGATGAAATTTCTTGAGCGCTTAGAGAGCCAAGAAATATTAAATTTATTAAAAACGGTCCTTTGGAACTTTAAACCTTAACGACTCTAATAACACTCCATCGAGCCAAAAGAAATATACCAGATGATCTAGCCAAAGGGGAATGAATACACGTACAAACTCCCCTCCTGGTAAGAAGTCACCGTTGTCTATTTCAGATAATTACCCCATATCGGAACGATCCACTTCTTCAGAGTCTTCGGATTCCGATTGGAACCGAGTCAGCGGCGGCACTTCTTCCACCTCCTCAATTTTCTGAACCGCATTGGTCTTGGCCTTTTTGGCCTTTTTGGAGACTTGAGCAGCCACTCTAACGCGTTTTCGTCCCATGATCGGATTATGCTTATTATTTTCTTACTAAGATAAAAAAAGACGAATTCTTTAATACACGTTTTGGTCTGAGTAACACGTGTGTTTTCATTTGTTTGTTTGGAAAAGAAGACAGCGTGACTAATCGATCATTGAAAATATGGACTGAAACATGCGAAGGGCGAAGACGCCGTTTTATATCACTTTATTCCCACTGATAATGTTATTTTGTATTTTTTATGACTTATCTCAGCGTCATAAAGATGTAAAGAGTCTCAATTAGTCTCAATTAAAATAATCGGCTTAATGTAGCTGCCAATGGGAATGTCATCTCTTGGTGGTTACCATCAGGGTGACGGATCGCAATGTTCAGTTTTAGATTAGCCAAACTTCGTATTTTTGCCATTTTTGGAAATTTCAAGTTGCCAATTGAACTGGTAGCTTAGTATTTTCCCAATCCCACATAAACTCTTTTTGAGCGTCTATGCATTTAAAAAAAATCATTCCATTCGGTATGATTCATTCCTCGACTTTCAGTCAGAAATGTCGTCCTCCAAGCTGACGCATGGCATGAACGGGGATTTTCCACTCTCGGGACTGACTCATCAAATTGATGCTACGCCAACGTAAAAACGCTAAATATACACAAACCCCAATACCTCAGCTTCAAATCCACATTTCCATGTCTCCCTCACCAGTACACTAGTAGCATCACCATCTTGAAAGTCAGTACAGCAGTCAGTATTCCCCCTTGCCTCAAAGAGGATCGACATTTCCTGTGCACATCCAGTTCCTTCGCCTTCATTCTCTGTCCCTCTCAGTCTCTACCTGCATTCCTCGTAGATGAACAGTAGAAGCAGCCACATCGCCTAACTGCCCACATCAACCGCCTTTTTCAGCCCAATATAGTCCAGCCTGCACCACCTTTCAGCCCAGATATGCTGCCCATAGCCTGAATCTGTTGTTCTCTCCTTGCGTTCTTCAGATTCCTTTGTGCCATTCCAAGCATTCCAGAGACGCCGCACTCTGCTCGAAGAGGAGAGTCGAGCCCGTGAATCCATTGTGTTGAACCGTGTCTGTGCCCGTTTTCGGACTCCTTAGCGAGTCTTTTTTTCTGTGGACCAGGTAAGTGAAGCCCAAGTCTTGGATTTGATACGACTTATCTTGCGTTTAAGTTAGGTTTAAGGCTCTGGAGAAGGGGTTTTTCTGACTGTATCGTAGGCAGTGTTGGTTGCATTCTTTGAATGCTTGAGATTGTTTCAGCTGTCGATGTGCCAAAGACTGGCCAGAGAGAACGAGAGACTGCCTGGGACAGAGGGCGAAGGCTGAAAGCCTTAAAGGCCGCCGAGGGAAAGGCTGTCAAGCCAGGGATGGACGTCTAATTTTAGATGTCTGTATGTTTTTACTCCCGACATTCCTGAGAATTACAAAGGCCCTTATTCCTTGTTTGAGGAACCATTTGTAGGCTTTATTGCTAGTATAATGGCCTTGGATGACTCAGAGTGAATCATAGCCTTGTGATTTAGCTGACCACGATCGACATTGTTTATGATTTTTTGAACAATCTGTTTGAAGGGTACCACATGAATGGTTTTGGTTGTTTTTGATTGGCGGTAAAGGGATGGAGAAATCTGGTTCCTAAACGCCGTCAATTACCGAATTAAACCTCTTGAACCCAGCAAAAACCCAGAGGTCTTGTAATCAAACGTCATCCCTGTTTTTACAATCCTGAGTCGTGTCCAACAAAAATGGGAGCAAAAACATTTTGAAAAGATCTGGTCGTTGTTGCTGTTGCTGTGCCTTGGAATGGTGCTAATGCATGCAGCCACGTTAATAGATCTCTAACTTAATAATACTCAATCACAATGCAATCCCATCGTTTTTGTGGACCACCAGGCCGGTTTTTTTAGTCTTTCCCAATGTTGGGGTCTAGTAAGGGACTGTTTTTATGCCGATTGTTCTTACACAGATAACCGTATTTGGAGGGAAGATTTTTAATTACTGTGAACCTGCCGACGGAGATCTCAAGATCCACTATATTTGGCACCAATCTAAACCTTTACAATATCCCTATCATTCACCAATCCTTCCTTTCTCTTTGACGAAAAAAACATTTTAAATGTTTCTGATAGTGAAAGCTGAACTGAATTGTAAAATGCTCGAATGTCTAGTGTCCACTGTCCAACGTCCGTAGCGTAGCTCTGCAGAAGCGTTACAAATGCAATGGTTTTACGCCTTTAGTTCAAATATCATCTTGACCACTTTGAGCATTCACCTTGGCTCACCTGAACTCAAGCCAAGTCTGCCAGAGACCCGAGACTAAAAAACACGCTCAACCCTAAGCTGTAGATTGGGCCGGAGCTTCAAGAACTAAAGTTAAGGCATCATCCTGGCCATCCAGTGAAGAGAGAAAGTGGCTGCAAGTCGTAACAACACCAAGAATATCGTCACGGCTCACTCCAACTTGGGTCTCCTGGTTCCTTTGGTCTTAGATTTCAAGTGATACACATTTTAAGGCTTCAAAGGTCTTGTTTGGGAGCCCCCAAGGGGTTTGAGTGGTTAGCAAGCTTGTGCGTTGCTATGATTTTGTTAGCAATGTAATGGTTAGAGGTACCCAATCTTGGGTGTGGTGTCTTCTTCCTGAGTTTCGGCCATAGTCATAAAACTTAGGTTCCCTTGGAGGGGCATAATAAAAGTGAGGAATTCTAGTCATTCGGAGTATGTAGAAAACCTGCATAGGTGAAATTCCTCGCATAGGTCCATGAACCAGTCTCAAGTGGTCGGAGTTGGCACTCGGCTTGGTGGGTTGGTGGGTTGGTTGCATGGTTAGGGAATTAGACTGGGTGAAAGAGAAGAAACCACTTTTGAGCACAGAGGTCTCTTTGGCAGGATGACTTGAAAACTCGAGAACAATTCAACATGTCCTCTGAAACAAATGGCCAAATCGAAAACCCCTTCCTTGTCTTATTACCATTTTGAACCGGTTAATAGTGCAGAAAAATCCAAGCCACTTGTTTCAAGTCATTGGCTTCACTTCACCTCCGAGATGATATGGATGGCGATGGCTTCCATATCAGAATTACCTGTACTACAATGCTTGAATGCATCGGTAATGGACCTTAGTCCATCAGAGGGACTCGATTGTTAAAACGTATCGATTTATTATGCGATGTTTGTATTGGAAATTCTGCCATATTTTAGTCATGCATCAATGTGTTTTGACGACTTGTTACAACTTGTAGCAGACCTCAAACCTTGGAATGAGTCATGGATTAACGAGAAACACCATATGACTTTGCACCTGGTTTATGAAATTGTGGCTCTAAATTTGCGTGGTTTGGATCGTCTAAGCAACCAATGGTTGTTCGATTATACAAGGAAGTCCCTTTTTGTTTTTTGGTTCATTTGTGAAATGAGTTGTTTTACGAAATGACTTATGTACCATTGTGAATTTTGCTCACTTCACGTTTTATAGATTGATGTTTTTGATTCATACAGAAGTTTTTAGCACCCCTTTTATGATATTTGAAGGTATAAGACTTTCAAATTAGGTCGCCATAAAGTTGTCGTGCTAATCAGGGATAATGAAAAGTATCCTTGAACTTTGGATGGAATTATCGATATTTGATGTACTTAACTCGACTAATCTCAAGAGCCAACCACAAGAAGATAAGCTTTCTACGACATTTTTCGCAATTTACTGCCTACTCGTTTTCTTAGGTGTTTTTATGGTCCTTTTCTATCAATTCCCCATTGCAGAAAACATTTTAAGGGATATTAAGGAATATTCCGGCCCGAACTTGCACCAGCAATCGTCTCACATTGTTTATATCGCGTGCTCCGAGTGGGCAACCAAACTTTTTTATAATCATTGTAGTTGCGTCGATTTTTTTGCAATCCTCGTCATGTGCAAATTGCATCCTAGTCCATGATAGATAACTTTTTTGTGATTTGTGGCTCAAGTCTTTTGTGAATGTTGACACAATTTCATGAAGTTTCCTCCATTTTCGATGGGAAATTGCATGCGACCGTCTCTTGATGACATATGCGTTGTGTTTGTATTGCAAAAATGCAATTAAATCTCCATCTCATACGGCTTGGCAGCCATTGAGCGGTTCAGAAATGCCCCTCGCTCATATAATTGATTTTCTCAGGCTGGAATTCCTAACGGCTGAAAATACGTTAAGAAAATCTGGAAATCTAGACCACTTCTATTCATTTCAAGGTTCACACAGGGGTGATTTTTTCTGGTCCTCACTGCCCACCCCCCCAAAAAAAGGGACTGCTTAACTTCGCGGACATCCTTACTTTCGTTCTCTTGAACATCGATGTCCAGCCAATAGGTATCAATGAGCCTCACCTCGAAATAAACCGTCAATATTCCTTCATTTTACAAATAACATCCAATCTCTGAAATTCAGAAGTCTTGATGGCAATAACCAACCAACCAACTATCCTCCCTCCCAAAGAATACGGCTTGCACCCCGAGGAGAAGAAAAAGTCTTGATATCAATGCAGGGTGTCAGGCACCGAGTCTCCAAAAGGGTCTCCAAGACAGATTTGACCTGATGAAGCAGGACTTCTCCCGAGTATCTTTTTTTAAAGCCACTCCGCAATCAAGATCTCCAAAGGAAGGGAGAGAAAGAAAAACCGTTGAAAACGCTTCTTCGTTTTTGAGCCGATGGGTATATACTCCGTATGCACAAGAGACGAAGAAGTAGTCGTAGTCGTAGTAGTTGGGGGTACTTCAAGGTACACCTATTCTCCTCCACGTCTAACACCTGTAGTTACAGGACGGCCCCTGGATTCGATCCGAAGTTGGTTGTCCATCCTGTGACAGCGTAACCGTTGATGTTGAGGGCTTTGGTATGGCATTGTTTGAGTGCTTGGGATACCTGAGGTTGAAAGTGGAGGGAAGTCATGGACTTACCAACAACTGCTTCGGCTACTTTTGGGGGGAAGGATGGACGATGGAAGTAAAATGAACTTTTTTATGATTAATGCATTCTGTGGTCGCGTCTCTTCCTTCTCTCTATCTTGCTTGGCATGCTGCCCTGTGGAGCCCCTTCAATGACCAATTTTGGAACGGACGATGACAAGTCCAAGAACGACGTTCAAGGCATCTTCCAAAGACCAGGAATGAATGTCCCTACAGAAGAGCAGAATCCAAAAGCCTCTATGAGTACCTTTGCCCCGAGTTGCCGGTTTGAATGACCCAGTACGACGTCTGAATTGGGTCATTCCAAATAAAAGTCAAAAAGTTGGGAAAGCTGATCCGAAGAATCCATCGTGAGCTCTTGCGTTGTCATCGCTTTTTTAAGTTCACATTTTTGACATTTGGTCTCGGGTTTCACGCTGAGCTGTTATTGTGAGGACGGAATAGAGTCCCATTTCATACGGGATGCCAGAAAGATTCTTCTGCTTCCTTGGGCTCGGATTTGAACGCTTCATTCAAGACTGGAAATGGTCACTCAATAGGCGATGATCTCATTATTCAAGCTGGGACTGATGTCCTTTCGAAACGTGAATAGACATTTCCCGGAAAAAGTGGGAGTGCTTATGTTTAAAAGCCCTTTCTTGGATTGTGTATAGAGATGAAGAAAAGGTTTTCAACACTTTTGGTCTCAAGACCATGTGACAAATAGTTGGGATTTGAATTGCAAAACAAATAGCTTTTCTTCATCCTTTTTTTTGCCTCATTAGGGGTGTCAAGTGGCTGAATGATTGATAGGTCCGGAAATAGGAGATCTTAATGTCAAGTTTCGGCCTCCAAGTAAAATACTTTGTCTATAGAATGCGGCATTTCAGAATTTAGAGTTCTTAAAGATTAGTAAGATTTACGCTGTGAACAAGTCAGAAAACTGCCATGAGTGAAAGTTTAGTCACAATTGAATCATAATACCTTTTTGACATTACTATGTAGAAAATGATTGTTGATCATGAGATCCATGTTAAAAGATATAACTAGATGAGTAGTTATGGTTGTTAGAAATGAAGGGAAGTAAACTTGATCTGAGGTGGTAGTTTGTCTTGGGTAAAAATGGACAAACAGACAACCAACCGTCCAATTTAGATTGTTCACATCAGTAAATTATTTTTTTAAACATTTTATAGAGGATTGGATTTGAGAACCGTATGTGAACAAATCAAAATGCTCTCCTTGGTAAATGTTACTACCCAAAATCCCTGAACTTATCCATTTAAAGAAAAAGTATACCTTTCAGTAACGACAAAAGCAATCTTCGTTATGAATGCTTACTCAACGACCACAGGAATATTTTCTTTTTTTTTGGTTTGTTTTTTCACGGGCTTTTCTAGCCGCTGCAGGGAATGTAATCCCCAGTGCTATTCAAATGAAAGGCTATAATTCGTCTATTTATTGCCTTTTAATCTTTATATGATATTTGGTCTACCAACGAATTGGAGTTGGCAGACCGAGCTAGTCCTTGAATGCAGGGTTGATCAGGAATGCTATCTAAAAAATCGTCCAAGTCTGACTTGACAGATGCCACCGGATCAATAATCGTGAGTTGTCTTTTATACACTTTACTACATATTTGTTAACGAATTTTCTCATTTAATAAAGGACCCCTATGCTAGTAACTGGCCCTTTTTAGTACGATATAGTCGTAAGTGCTGTCTGGTTCTTTTTGCGGCTCTCGTGTCGTCCGGTTTCATGTTTTTATTTTCCCTCTTGCTTCAAGACAGTGAGAACGGCGTTTTCGTTTCCACTCAAATGAGATTTCATTTGCACTGATTACTAGCCATTTCTAAGCTCTCTTATCTAGACAGAACACCAAGACAGCTCACGATTATCGATAAAAGATAACTGACGTCGGTGGCAAAGAAACCATCGCTTTTTCTTCTCAGGGGCGTCTTCCAATGTAATATATTTTGCTCTCGACTTCAATTTTCGAATAAGTATCCTCTGGTTCTCTCATCATTAGTCAAATGAGAAGAGACCTGCTCATCGACGACGAGAACCACAGTCAAATGGCATCACTGAGGCTTCCCGAGAGTCTAATTACTCGTATTTGACTTATTCCAACCATGCAATTAAATAGGGCATTTCAATTACCTTTTCAAAACGCAGAAATGATGAACATGGCGCATAATGGGCAATTCCAAGAGCCATTTTTCCTCCCGACAAATGAAGATTCTGGGCCAGGTTCAATCAATGCACTTGATGAGCTTGTTTACCTATGAAACACACAAAGGAGACGACGATCTATTTGAAACCAATAAAAGAACCCTTCGAAATGGATAGATATTCTCCCTGATCCTCTCAGCCTCACTCTGCTCCTACTTCTAGGATCATAAAAATTCAAATGAGGTCACGTTTAAACTACCATGGAATTGAAAGACACAAAAGCCGATCGGATCTCCCAAACCAAGAGGAATCTCTAAAAAGCACACAGTTCATTGAAACTCTAGTGTCACGGATGGGGTTCACACTAGGCTTTTTTTTCCTTGACGATTCGACAATTTGTGGCATCTAGATGACAAATTGTGGCCCCGTCACAAAATCATTAAAGTGATCTCGTGCAATTACGGATGATTGTGGTTTATTCTATCGATGTTATTGTTTCACCCTCGCCTAGTTTGCAGCTGTTCTATCCACACTTAGTGAATAGACAGGGCGACAAATGGGCTTCTTGGGGTTGGTCCGTCATGCCCAGAGGGTGACAATTCCCCTCAAACTGACTTTGTGGTCAATGGCAGGAGAGCATGGGCATTACATTTACAAGTGACTTGGGCTATAATCGTGACGGTATGGTCCCAACTCCAAATGGAGGCGAAATACTATAGGTTGTCCAATTCCACAGTGTTGCCAGATTGGCCACATGATACAATCATTGACCCTGGCCTATTGTCTCTTGAAGTTTAAAGTAAATCAGCAACACTACCTTTCAGTTCAAGATTAAGCGCATTCGCGTTGGCATCACTGAGAAATATGAATGTGTAACGATTGTGGCGATACCAATCAGTGGGAGAAATACATCATGTTACCTGTTCTCTGATTTACAAGTAGCCAATTAAGGTGCTATAATTCTTGCGCAGAGCTATTTTTCCAAGTGAGATAGGTGGGCAATGGTCAAATTAAACAATGGCAGCTCTGCTTTTCAAGCACGGCTTTTTCGAGCACATGCTCTACAGTCATGAAATATATAACCCCCGTCTAGAAATTTGCCACCAACTACCACGTGTTCATCTTGTATTCTACACTTGCAACCTCACACACGAAGGCGTTTTGTAATCTACAAGAACATGAGTGTCTACACGAGTAAATGCAAAGATCCATTGGCAATGGAGGTCAAGGTGGATGATGAGCACATCTTTTGCAATATTAAATGTCACGACGACCCCTATAATTTGGCAACTGGGCAGATATTAAACCCATATTTATTGCTTTTGCAATGAGGAGGGAGGAGAAGGCGAGATGAGTCCAATTGCGTGGAAGGCTCCTTCCAGATGAAAGGTCGAAATGCCAACGAATACGAGGAAAAAAGGCACTGACTGCGTACCAAGTTTGATCCGGTATCGGCTTTCTCACTTGATTTATTCTCGCACAGTAGGACGAGGAATGCAAATCAAACACAATAGAACCCATTACATTTTGGGCAGTGGTCGTCGGTGGCGTGGAGGCTGAATCGAATTAACATATTCACGAGCCAATCTGCTCACGAGCTACTTCGATCTACTCTTTCACTTCTTCTTTAACCAACAAGCAACCTACCTACCGACGAACCGACCAACCAACTTAGTCGTCGTGTTCGTCCTCAGCCTCTCAAAAGCCGCACAATGGTTTTCAAAATCTCACCTCAGGAGAAGGACGGAAAGATGGTTGTGCAGTACTGGATCGAAGTATCCCACAGAGAGCAGAGGCAAGCTCGTAAATTGGGTGTATAACAAGGAGAATATCTTAACATCAAGTGCCTCTTTTAGCACCACGCTCTCAGCACATTGAACCAACTAAGAGCTCACACAACTTTGCCGGGACTGGATTGCCGAACCAAGGGTTTTAAAGATGAACCGCTTCAGACTTTAAATGAGGTTGACTTTTTCCGTTCAATATTGAAGTTGGTTGATCCTATGAAAATTGTTTCCAGTGAACGAATGTCTCGAATGAGTTACAAAACCTTGCAATTAATTGAACCGTAGTGCGTTTTGTATACCATAATCAGAGATTTCTGACGCTTATAAAGTGAAGGAAATGTGAGAAATCAAGTTTGGCGCCCTGATTTTAGGCTTTGATGTCTTTCTGTAACGGACTAGCTAAGACAAACATCACGACCAGAGAGTCAATTAAATTGTCCATAATCAAAAGAGTGGTTACCGAATTCAAATAAATGTCCTCTACCGTATTGCTATCCCGGCTCATTATCCAAGTACTGTTGACTTGAACAAACCGGTGATTTGAAATGATTGACCAATTTAATCCAAGCATGGTACAGGTTTGCTAGGCACCTTATCTTGTCTCTATTTTTGCGTTTTTTTATCGCGTCAGCTGCTCCTTTTTGCCGTAGTTTAATTTCATAATCCCAATTATTATAGCTTCGTAGAAACTAATTGTTTTGTTCTTTTTGTCGTAAATCTGAATCTGAAGTAGCATTCGACTAAATAATTTCAACATGAACTGCATAATATATTGGTCTTATTTGCTTAAAAGATACCGCGAAAAATACCACTGCGAGAATACAAAGTGTCGAATTTTTTTTTAAATCAATTTTCCTTAGACCAAGCTAGTTCAACGAGTCCTTGTATCACTTCATTGAAGCAGTCTTTGTGTTTGTGCAAGTGTTTGTTTGGAACAGAAGCGAGTGATCATCGAAAACGACTCTTGGCAAACATTCAACAAGATGAAGTGGTTATTTTTGCCACTACCAGATCAAATATCACACATTTTCGGGCCTCAAAGGATCAACAAACCACAATTTGTACGCCTTCAGAAACCGGCCTCTTGACCGACTCCATGTTCCCACAACACATAGTAAATCTCGAATCAACACCCCTTTTTATGGACCACCAATTATGGGCAGATTTTCTTCAATCAAACATTCACGAAACCCAAGTCTTCCCCGTGAAACCATAAAGAGCTCGTCAAGAGGCGTTGCCCTCAATTTTGAGTGCAAATTTTCTCGCGCATAATGAACACCTTTCGACGAAGGTAGTGTTTAATACCTTACAGATTGTTATCGGACCTAAATACTTGAAATGCTTTTTTACGTCCGTCCATTCCTTTTGAGCAGCACAAAAGAAAACCTGATTTGCCTCCAATTTTTTGGTGGGCTCAGGTCCAAGATTGTCATCAAGGCTGTCGATTGTGAAGCTGGAAGTTTGGAAGGGAAATGATTACAGGATGATGTATGGACGAGAAAAGAGGTCTTAATCATAATGTTTCAGAACTATCCGTCACTTCTCTAGTGAGTTAAAGAGACACGATGGCGTTTTTTGGTCTTCTCGACGGCCTCTCACTCAGAAATAGAGATGCGAGATCCTGATATGTGGCTAAATTGTTTTTGCCCCTGAAAATGTTTTTTTGTTATCATTGCGCCCAAAGTGGCTCCGTCGAAATGTCAGGTAATATTTTTCGGCCTCAAAATGACGTGTTTTGGCGCTTTTTATCAGCCCGAGCACCACTCACTCACTTCCTTCACCATCAATTAAGCGATGTCTGATCATGAACCACTCGACCAAGTCGTTCATTCGTTCACTCACTCGCGTTTTGCAAAAGAGGCGATCGCCATTTTAGCTCAACAGGATTGATTATTTTAATCTGAAGCGCTCATATGATCACTCAAACATTTGAATTCTTTGTCATTGGTTGGGCCAACCGATTCTTCGGGGCTGATTAGTTAGTTCTTGAACAAATGAACCTCGTGACTGGTTCAAAAATTAAGCTGTGTTCCTCTCCCCTTTTTTTGTTTCCATCCGATTTCATTTGTGTGGGAAATTCAAAGCATTCTTCTAATCATGCCTCTTTCCATAACCACAGCCTTATAAATTTTAAACTCGACTGACCCACCACCACCACCACCACCACCACCGACCGCCTCTTGTGAAGCGCACACCAATACCACCACCAACCTCTGAGGAGAGGGCTTGAAAAGTGGCTATCATGCGAAGATCGCGCCAATGTACTCGGTCACTCGCTCGTTCGCTTACTCTGAGGCAAGATTCAAGGAGGAGGGAGAGGTGTAATTTAGAAAATTGTACACATATTCTACATGGGACACCACAGTTCCAACAACGGGCACAGAAAGCAAATTCTTAGTGAACTGGCGGGCATGATTTATGAGGACCCACTCGATGGGATCAGAGAGGGTATCATGACATTGTTTAGTGGAATATTAATGCCCCGCGTAATGAACGTCTTCTTCCGAAAGGAAGGTACGTGGAAGGAACGGTGGGAAGATGGTGGATCTCTGGCTATTTCTTGAAGCCCCGTCAGGAATCGAAATCTTGATGGATGCCCTCGTTCTCTGATTGGACTCGTACCATCTCGTTCTGAAGTGGAAATGACGCGAGTTTATTTTGTATTTCAATCATATTCAGAGCTGATGAAGTCCAACAACCAGTTCTCGGTCGGGGTGGCTAGATCCTAGAGGGCGAGAGAGTGAATAAAAGTCTCCAACTGAGCCAAGAGTTCGAATCATCGTGGTTCGTGGCTTGTGTTTCATATCTGATGTGATCAATATGAGGCACACAATCAAACTGTCTCTTGACTCAAGCCAGCGTCCTTTTCCTCACTCCTGAGGTGTGCCACAATGGGCCCCAAATTCTAGCCAACGTTTGCCGATCGTTTGTATGATCCTTTGGACTCTTTTTGAGGGAGATTGAAGACGTTTGACGAAGATCTTTAGGTTCCCTTGAATTTGTGACAATCTTCCAATTGAGAGACGAGGAGTGTTTGGAGTTGCTAGTTTTATGATTAACCCATTCCCAAGACATTGGAAAACATGCATTGGTTGGCTCACCAGAGAGAGACCCATTACGACTTTTACTCGTCGTGATACTGGCGGTCATCTAGAGTCGGCAATTGCTGCCAATTGTCGATTGATTGGGGGCTTTTTAATCCAGTGAGAGAAAGACATTAATTTTCTTTGGGGCCCGGGCCAGGAGGCCTGTCCAAGCGGATCAAACCATTGAACCATCCGCCAGGTGCGTATTAAGCCAATCTTTTGAGTCCATTGCTCATTGGAAGCGAGTGAAGAAGAGAGAGGAGGGAGAGAAAAAAAATGACTTCGGATTTTGAGCCCTCCAGGCATCAACCGGCCTCGGTGAGCTAAATGCATTTTTGAAACTCTCTCCCATTTGGGCTTTTTTAAGGCCACCTTTTGACTCCATAACACTTAATGTAATGTTATTGGCAATACTAGACTATGGCTTGGCGTTATCGCTCCATCTCTCTCGTTTTGGTACGTTTGTAGTATGTACTAATTTGGACGGGGCGTTATTGATTTTCGTGAGGTGTGAGGTCCACCGCCGTGGCCTGCCCAATCTTCCTCACAACCATAAATGGAACTGTTAATTGACCTTTATTAAAGAAGCCATGTCTTTCTTGGGCTATATACGATATCGCTTCATTGCCTGTTCATGTTCCTCCAGTTGGGGCCCCATGCCAAGATTTGACCAAATCTAGAACACTAACTATGCCGTGAGGAGAGGATTATCCAGCCATTTGACACCTTATTGGGAGCCTCGCTGGGATAATGATGAGGCCATTGTTTTGCCAACAGGGTATGCTTGCAACGTGTCTTCGCCTTCGCATGGGCCTCCTCCTCCGCCCCCCCCCCTTCGATGAGTCTGAAATGTTTGTGGAGAGGCCCTGAGAAAAAGGAGAATCTCTCCTCTAACAGAGGTCAAATGTTCATCTTCCTTCAACAAAGCGTGCGAAAGATCCTGGCAACGATAATTTTAGGTGTATGATTCCGCCCTTCTACCAAACCCCTTTCTGATTCCAATGCCTCTACGAAAAGCCCGACCAACAAACTGGAGGCACAGAATTGCTTGAAAGTACGTTTCAAAAGTGTATGTTCGCGTCACATATCTTTGGACTCTATGTTATTTGAGGGTCGAGGAATGTCTGGTTGGGATTTCTGGTGGGCTAGTGTTCAATTGTGGCCTCAACGAACCAGGTGTAGAGTGCCTTAATGGGCCGGGTTATGACCAGCAGTACACAAGTTGGAAGCAACACCAGTGGCCACTTTTCAAACCCACTTTACGTATTCTTTCCTCTACCTGTGAGATTCTGTTATAATCTTTATGAGTTTGAAAAACACAGGGTCCCAAGCCCCATTCCATGTTAATAGTCAATTACTATTCGGAGAGCTCAGACCAGTTCACATGTGGATCTTTCCAATTCCTTTTCTCCCCGCGGACTATAATTAATGCCGAGATCTTGAATACTGAATTTTGAAGAGCAGCCAGTCATTTTTGCCCACCCTGTTAGGAGAGCGAGAGCTTCTGAGAAAGATGTCTTGTTGTCTGGCCTGAATTTCAATCATGAGACCTGATGGGGGCTACCCAAAGAGCCAATAATCCCTCTCCTTCTCCTTCGTTCTTTCTTTCGTGCTCAAGTCAGCCAATAGGCAAGTGGAAAACTCTCTTCGACGAAGCGAAAAGCCCAAATTATGGGGCCGTTTGTTAATGAGTGCACGAGTTTAACATAAACATAAAAACACACGGTAGTCTGCACTCTGTCGAGCAATGAGAAAGGAACAAGAAAGAAGCTCTTTGCCATCTAAACTGTCAATACTCACAGACCCACATTTAACACGACTCTTGAGGGCTGCAACTCTTTCTTGCAAACTTCAGGAAGACTGAGTTCAAAATAGAAAGGATTTCAAATTTGGCGCCAAAGCATCGGCGTCAATTCGTTGTTTCGTTGGAGCACGTGGGACAAAGTTTTTCTCGTGATTGGTTGACCTTACCAATGGAATAAAAGGTTTGCATGTAGATAATACGGTTTGACATCAGAAGCTCGTGTATTTTGATGGTGAGATTCCCTTTACGTAGAGGTTTAAATGTGTCCCTCCTTTGATGCTCCATTGGCGTCATTTTGGGAGTGATTTTATGATCAAATGAGTGATCCTTTGTCCCCTCTTCCAAATCCTCGGTGGTTCGTGGGCTTCAATGAGATGATGAATGTGGCTCATCTCGGCAAGATGGCTTGCTGAAACATCTCAGACATGTTCATAAAAGGCGTCGGTATCCTCGAATACTCGCCAGTAAAAAAGGTGTGATCGATCAAGCATTAAAAGCAACTCCTTTGACCAAGACTTGGACGAACTTGCGTTGTCGAGAAATTCAAATCGAATCCAATTGGACTGACTCAAAGGATTCCTTAATCCATGAAGAGTCTCTGAACTATTGCCCATATATGGTAGTTGAGCACACTTCAGTCACGTCTGACAAGTTCTCTGCCACCAATGAATACCGGGTGATCTATAGGATTGATAACACTGAATTGAGAGCATCAAGGGCCCCAGTGGTAGATTTGGATCTCTCACAATAGAGTTAGTTACAAGAGAGGCAAGCTACTGGAAAACTAGAAGAAAGAGGTGTTGGAAGCGATTCAGGCGATTTGGGTTTCGTGACTTCTGACAAATGGTCACCATAATATCCTTTTGATCCCTCACTTCAAGTGGAAAGATAAAGGAGAACCAGCCCTGGAGAAGGAAATTGGGATTTTAAATGAAACTTCCCCAGCGTCCCTTTTCTCGTTTGAAATCTGTGGCTTCTCGTTTTACAGTAGGTCTTCTTGGTGGGTTGGTTTTTGCCTAATTATAAAAGCAAGCTGGCTCTCTCCTAATGAGAGTTTTACCTGCTTTTTGATGAATATTTAACGGTCAAGAAGGGAGGGTATTGCGGAATATTCGGACCAGGCTTCAGGTTATTTGAAGCATTTTTATAAGGGGTGGCTGGTTGGTTTGGTTGCTGGGTTGCTTGGTTAATGGACGGACGGAGAAGGAAGGTTTAGCCAGTAATACGATGATGTGAGGTCGAAATTTGGAGCTGGACATTTCTTAGGCACTTCCAATGGCTTCATTAGAGAAGCTTTATGACTTTGTCACGATGACCCTTGTCTAAATACAACCCAGGTCCAAGCCGAGGCCCAACGATTCTAGACGCAATATTTGAAGCAAGAAAGGTGATGTTTTGTGAGCATTTGTATACATTAAGTGTGGAGGAAGCTCAATTATTTGATGAGATTGGATCTCTATCTCACCACTTGAAATGAATGTGCTCTCAAATTCAACTTTATTCTCAACTCATTAAAAGAGTTGGACATGCAATTTTCTTTGAAATGAGTGCCAATTAACATTTCTAATGTCTGATACCAAACATTGATAAAAAAGTGAGTCACATCACTCAAAATCAATCCATCAAGTCTCAAACTTTGATACAAAATTGATGGGCTTCATTAACTATCCTAAAAACGTAATACATAGCTTCCAACAAGATAGATTCTCAAAATATTCACTCTTGTGCCCGCTCCAAATTAAAATCGAGAGATCGGCTCTTGGACCCACCATCCGTGGAAATTGACTCTTAGCTTGAGCTTGTCGCCCATCTCCAATGGTTTCCAACCAGTACTCTGTACTGTTCTGTGTGTGTGTGTGTGCGTGTGCGGTGTAGTAATGTTGATGTTGGCATTGCGCTCAAAAGGAACAAAGCGTTTTGTTTCTCCAGATTTTTGTTTTGCTCTCGGGCCTCCGGGATTTAATTGTTCAACGGGCATGAATTGGTTCTTTTCAAAGGCTTTTTGTCCATTTCTCAGTTGTTTGGAGGGGCCCCCAAAACTCAAGTTCTGGGTGTTTTATTTTCTAGCGTGTCAAGATTGGCAAACAAATGCCACTCGGGCACCTCTCGCCATAAATAAGTGTTTTTCTCTGTATTTTGTCGGAGATCATTTCCCAGCCAATCAATCCATTATCATCGTATTCACTTGAAAACCGTAGGATATGATTATCGATGATATCGACTAATGAGCCCTTTGACGGACAACACGGCCCATATGAATGTTGTCAGTCCTCATCTGCGGATTAAAAGCAATCCCCGTTTTGGAATCGAGTTCGCCGTGCAGAATTTATTTTCCGGATTATCAGCCCTCTTTTTTTTATAAAGTCGAGATCTGCATCGGGCTCTTTTTGTTGTTCCGTCTGTTCAAAGCGGAGACAGAGAAAGAGATCTCAAGTTTGCTGCGAGATCTAATGATGACTCAAAAGGGAGCTAATCAGGGGATTACGGGTGGAAAAGGATTGAATTATAATATCTTTTGCAATGAAAGCTCTCTGTGTAAGACGGCCATCCACTCTTGTTGGTTTAGTCGCGAACCATTTTTGGGTAAGTACACGCGCACACACGCATTCTCGAGACTTTTCGGATTAGTCTTGGCCTAAATTTTTGATTGTAATGTTGAGGGAGAATCCTGTCGGAGTTCACGGGGCGAGAAATCAAACGCGTTATAACGAATTTCACGGTGCTTCACGTGGTTGAGCCGCCTGATAAAGTTATTACAAACATGTTGTTTCGAAAATGCCGCGGCGTGTTCCAGGCTAGGCCCTTTTTATCGACTCTTTGAATTATTCATCATGAGGAGTAATTTTAGGGTAGTAATACTAAGTCACATTTGTAACATTAATTTTTAGAGGTAAATATTTCATAGCAGTACGTAGATGGTTTCTTATTCCATTGAGAAGAGATTTAAGCTAAGTAACAAAAACAAAAAAAAATTAATCATAAAATATTAGTCAGTATCTATTTCAATTCCTTGTACTGATGTTTCAGTGTAGTTTTGCTTCTCGTCTCTATACAGCTTATTGTCATTTCATCGCTTTTGGTCCAAATATTCTTGCAACAAATAGGTTTTTTTTCTTTATCCCTTCTCAGTACTTTCTTATTGTTCTGCAAAGAATCCATAACACGCTTAGCCTTTCCCTTTTTTGAATTGGAATGTTGGAAGAACCAATCCCACCTTTAGAAAAAGGAACTGGTTACTTACAATGTGTCTCTAATTTTAGGGAAAAACTTAAGCCTCGTCAAGGAGGTTTTCCCGATGTTTTCGAAACCAGAATCTTTTGTAAGATTCCTGAGCTGGAGGAAATGATTAGGACCCTCTTTTTTAATGTCCTCGGCTGTTTTCAGATTTCTCGTCAAATCTTCTTCCGAGAAAGAGGGAGGATCGAGAAGGAGAAGGCGTGAAAGGGAATGCATTTGAAAAATGATGTTGCTACCACATTGAAAATTTAATGCTACCCTATCCACTTGATATCATGATGATGATGAACCAAATACTAGCAAATTTGGGGTGGGAATATAAATCTCCACAGAGCTTGTTGATCTCAGTCAAGGGTATCTGAATAGAAATAAGGGATCCAATGTAATGTATAATTCTTCTGATGAATGCCCTTACTAATTTTAGGATTGAGGGATCCTTTCTAATCTGGGTCGGAGTCTGTGAAGAGGCTTTTCTAGGGTTTGACGAATCTGTGCTCCCCGGCTTTTTCAGATCGGGCCTTCTGACGATCTTGTAATTTCACGCTCATTCATTGAGAGTAATGATTATTTTACTAACCGACAACAATAACAAATTTTAGGGCGACTTTGGCCGAGGCAAAGTGAGACCTTGTTGGGGTGTAGAATAATGTCTGGGAGTTTAATTATGTTTCAAGCCCGTACACATAGGGTTTAATCCATGTTCAATCTCTCACATCATCTAATAAGCACTTGCCTATTCTTGTTTAACCATCCTTTGCCTTTGAAAGAGAGACCCATTTCGTGGTTGTCGTAATTCGGGGCAATTTCGACTTTTTCTAAAATGGGTGAGATTTTTTACGGGAGCTAAACTCCATCACAATCTGTACCTCATGCACTGTTGTAAGTGACAAGAAATTGATTAAACATGGATCACTAATCCTGGTATCCAGTTCTACCATCATGGTTTCTGAAGTCGTCCATTTGACACAACCTGCTATTCCAGCCTTAAGATTGGATTTAGTTGAAAGAAAAATGTAGGAAGACGATGAGCTTATAAGTTACATAAGATGTTGGCCAACTCACATTTGACATGATCCGAAAGGTTTGCCAGAGCGGCAGTTTTAAAATAGATCTTTCTCAAATTTCCCTCAGTGATCAAGTGATCCCCAAAAGGGTTACATGGAAGTTAGTCCGTGAATAGAAAGTTGAGGTGTCATTCCACTTGGTGAGTCCCATCGAGAGGCTGTTTTGTTGTGGTGTGTTATGAAAACTTGAAAAGCAGCAATTTTTCGGAACTCCTGGTCTTCAAGTGAACGTGATCGTTGTAGCACTTCTCAAAGTGCTCGTAATTGTCAAGGCGCCATTCTCAGGGTTCTCCAGAGCATGATTTGTCATCTAAATTGAAACGTTATGTGCATTCCCATGAAAGGTGTCACATTATTCTGAAGCGCCAATGATATATACAGTTCTACAATGTGTGTGTGTGTGTACAGTACACTGCTGAGATTGACTTCCCACTAGATCCTTCTTGAGAAAAACCTCGTTGAATATAGACAGGAAAACCACTCTCTGCAAGTTCTGGTTGAACTTCAAAGACGAGTTGAGAAATTAGAACATGTTCTTCTAACGACCAAAGTGGACTTGATCCGCTTAGTTTTGAGCAATATTATGTATTGGATCAAATATATATCCATGATAAGTCGCATTCCAAGATAGGAAAAGCTTAAAAAATCAATGATGTGAATGGTGTATTTAACTCCTGGGAGAAAAATGATGTTGCGACAGAAATGAGAGCCAGCAAATCAATTGTACCTTCCAGATGATTCAAGGAAATCCATTTTATTTGAAGCCTGATTTTAAAGCTTACTTACGATTGGAAGCCAAGTGATTCCCATTCATCTACAAAAATACTTTGCCCTGAAAATATATTACCTCATGTCTATGGCTTTGGCCATAGGATACAAAATAGCCAAAGATTTGTACAACTGGGTGAAAAATCGTATTTCTCGGAAGTTACAAACGATATAAGCCTTCCGTCTCAAACAATTGAAGAAAAGTCCAAAGCGATGTTCTCCGGAAAGATGCACGTCTTTCGATTTTTTTTTTGTTTGACCACTACGCAATTTCAAGAAAAACGTCGTTACTTCAACTCCAAAGAGATGACACATCAGATCACCTCCCTCGGTATTTACGGCCATAATGAATGGCTTTTTAACAGATCATCATTGTCGATTCAATTTTCGACCCCATTGAGCGGATTCGACCAGGGCAAAAGGAGGTTTTGAAGTGTCCGTCCGACAGTGTTCTCAGTTTGTCTGGCCCCCATGGGGTTGAAGGTGACCCCGACATCAAAATAAATATCCATTGTGATTGCTGACGTTTATGACTACTGAGAGGTATTTCCAAAGCATTCCCGAACCAAATAAACCAACTCGGGGAGTATTTGGATTCCCCAGATATCCAACTTTTCGATTGGGTTTTTGAAACGCCGAACTTGCCTCGGTTTCAATTATAAGCAACGGCATATTTAATGAACCATATACCCCACTCTGACTTGCTCTCATTAGCCAGTAGGACACGGTGAAAAATGCCTCACTCTCAAAATGACAGAAGAAACATTAATTGCGTCTGTTGTATTACTCTGTTCAAGGGTCCAATGTCTCTACAGCTTGTCCCGAAAGTTACCAACCCGGAAGTAAGATATTCATGAAACAAGTCATTGATTTTAAGCACAAAGAGGCAAAAGAAAATGCTCATTATGTTTGGCTGCGAACTAACAAAGCAGTTAATAGAAACACACAAATTTGCAAATTCATCAATTCCAATGCCTTCTTAAAAAAGCTATTCTTAAGTTTTCATGATCGTTAGAATTAGACCACGGTTGCTTTAAGAAATTAAGATCTGTCACATTTGTGATGTTCTCATTAAAGTTTACGAATAGGACTGAAATGTTAGAATAAAAAAAAATCAAATAGAATTGGTAAAAGTTTTGCCAGGTCAGATTTTTGGGACATGCTGTAAATTGATTATTTGAAAGCAGAGTAATTATACGTGGAAAATGACAAAAATGTAGAGTTTGATTGTCAGCTTTTCCGGGAAAATGGTTTTCATAATTGGGGTACACATTATCTCGATGATTTGTTTACCTGCCCCGCTAAAGAGCCTGCCGCAAAGCTATTGATACACACACCCGCTTCGCTTTTGAACTAGATCAACCTTTAAACACCATGGTCGAGATTTTCGAACTCCGACAGCTAATTACTTTCTCCTTTCTATTATTTCAGGTATGTTTGAATTAAAACTCCGCAGCGTTCGAAAGTTCCGCCGAGATTATATCCACATTTTGTAATCAGTCTAATTTCCTAATTAACGCTATTAAGCAAGCTCTACTTGCGTTTTAACTATATGTCACACAATGCCCCAAACCGTCAATTCAATTATCCCTAAATGAATTGATTGATGACCAGTGGGTAACAAGTATTGGTCATTGGTCAGCAAATTGAATGGGTCACGTATTATGAATTTAGAATTTGTTTCTCCACAAACCATACATGTGACCTCGTCAAGTGGGTCCAAATTAGGCCCTTTTTTACAATGCCTGCAAGCGGGCCTTGCCCCTACAATACCAATCTGGAATTTCCGGGAGAATCTCTGGACTTTGGAAAACAAGGCCAGAATACACTAGGCTAACGATCGCATGTGTGTGTATTTCTTGGCGTTTAGGTGGCTCTAATTAGTTGGTTTGATCGCAAACATGTTTGTTTCCGGTCCAAATGAAACCATATAATGGGTAGGGAATGCCAGCACTTAATCATTTAATCACAGACTCCAAGAACAGCCGACAAAGATGGATGAACCTTCAAAACATACAATTTTACATGAAAGACCACTGATAGGAGAAGCTACTTCACACCGAAAAGAGTCCTTCTTTCTTATAATGGAGGAGGTGAAATGCAAAAATAGCTAATTGGGGTGCATTTGGATATAATTCCTCCCCACGGTTCCTGTGACTTGTAGGTATAATTGTAGAAATTTTCAATATCCTACTGTGTAATTAACAATCACTTGAAGTGAAGGGGAAGTCATGAGAAAAGATTACCACTTTGCATATGTGCTCCGTGATTCTGCATGGATTCAAACCAACCCTAGATAAAGAAGAGCTAAATGAATCATCGATAGAGGGCATTACAAGAATTCATGACCAAATAAGCGTACGAATGCCCGAGTACACTCGATTTCACACAAACAAGGCATAAATAAGTGTATGAAATTCATTTCATAGAAAAGAAGAGGCCCCAATTCGCTCTGCTAGGGATTAAATCTTCCAAAGAAAGAATGAATATCTCTTTTCGATTTATGATTTCAAGAAGACAATCTAGCTGAGATTCATATCAATGAATAGATTGAGCATTAACGCCCAAGATTGTCAGAAGACACTGACGAAGTTGAGGATGAATGACACCTTAGAGTTTTTCAATTACGATGATAGCTTAATTTCGACTTTGAACAAACAATCACTGACACGCACTCACGTGCAACTCTCACACTCTTGAAGTATCATGCCACCTAGCAGTACATATGCTTTCGTGGGGGTCATTTTTCATTTCAATCCGGCGATAAATTGAAAGAGGTGTCCCTAACAAGAGACAAGATTGATAGCCAGACAAGGTGCTCGTACAAGCGTGTGTGAAGCTGGTCAATATCCCAATATCGCTTTACAATCGCCATCAAATTCAAGACAAGGAGCTCGGAAGCCCAGAAGAGCACTCAATCTCTCATTGATTAGTAGCACACCATGAAGCTAAATGGCCGAGCTCCAAACGTGGAAATCGGCTCTCAACTTCTAAAAAAATACAATAAATCTACAGTTCTCTACCTCCATCCGAACTTTGACCACGTCTTTTTGAATGACAGGGACACGGGAGAGGTCTCTTTTTTTGAGGAGGAAGAGGTGAAAAAGCGGGAACAAATTGTACTCCTTGCTCTCAGCAGGGTGGAATTGTGCGCTGTCGATATGCATGTTACCCCAGTCACAAAAGATTGACAAGGGTACAGTGGGTTATGGGTCTAAATCCAGGACTCAAGAACCAATTGGGTCTAGTTTTCATGGCAAGAGCAAACTCAGTTCGAGCTCATGACC
>NC_081442.1:10932572-10955262 GCF_007210705.1 Tigriopus californicus
ACTTCAATTGAAGAACCACAAACCAATCCATCGGGTCTGTTTCCATGTTTCTCCATACCTCCCTGGAGGCTGTCTGTCTCTTTCAGTGGTGGCCATGTAATTGGCTTTTTTTGAGTGAATCCGTTTCCTCGGTGAGTGTTGGGTGGACCCGCCCCTCTCCCAGAAAAAAAAACCCTGAGCACCACCTCTCCTAAAGGAGAGCTCTCCAGAAGTTGTTACCACTTTGGGATCAGGGCTAATCTTCTCGCTCACATGAGGGGCTTAAACGCCAAATTGACACTAGTCATACACAACGGATTCGAGTTGAACCCGGAGAAATTGTCAAGTGACCAATGAGGTTTCATGAACAGGAAGGCATACATCATTCTGACCTCATACATCCACAACTCGTTCTACGTACTACATTCCTGATTTCGCTCTCCAGGGATCTATCTCATTTCCTCTTGGAACTGTGTCATACCCAATAAGGAACGATGAAATGTCCTGAACTTGGCGGCCCCGATTTCGGGGCGTACTAGAACAAATTGGCAGGTTGCCGAGGTGCGAGATTTGGAAATGGGTATGGATCCAGGAAATTGAGGTGCTCACTCAATTTGTTATACCCACTACACAAATGTCAAACCTGGGGGTAGTAATTTGGTGGAGAGACGGAATCCTGAAATGCTCAAGTTGAAGTCCTGACCCCATTTCAACCACATCCAACCCTCTGTCCGTGAATCCGTTTTTTTTTCTCTCTCTCGTCAAGGTCAGTGTTGGGTATGGAAGGCGAAACCATTCATTGTTTTGGTTTTGGGTCCTTTGGAGTAGAGGACCAAGACGAGTCCAGAAAGACAAGAGCCAATGTAAATGTGTTCTAATATTTGTTCGTGTCTTTGAGGTGACTGGAAATGTCACTCGGTGCTAAAAATTGGCGGTCGGCATTTTCTTGATGATTCGTTCCGAGGAATTGCCCAAAACTCAATCTCGAGCAGCCGACCGGGTCGTTCGTTCGTTCGGTCTGTCCGGAGACTTGTGAGGATTGACAGAATCGCAAAGGTCTGACTTTTGACGAACTAACCATTCTCTCTGTGAGGTGAGATCCGAGGTGCACTATTTTTCCCCGTCTTGGTTGGATCTCTTTCCAAATTTTGTTCGCCCCCGGGCTGATGAGTCGATCCCGCGGGGGTCCCAAAATACGAAGATGGAGGACATCCAGGGGGTACCCAGAATGAGATGGCTTAAATTTGGTGAAGTGACATGGGGGTTATTTAAAAAAAGATCTCGGGCGAGCAAACTCCCCGAAAATTTGGACCCTATTCAGAGCCAGAGAGTCGGGAGTCTCTCCGTTTAAGAGGATCGTGAATACTCTAATCGAGTGACTGGAATGCTGTCTTGAATCGAATTTCTCCTGGAAATGCCGTCATAATTTACCCCTCGTCTCAGAATCAAGGGTCTCAGGATGAGTGGGAAGACGTAGCCCAACAAGTGCAAATCAAATGGCTGACGGTCAGTCCGTTGTTTTGAATCTCCTCCGAAAGGAATTGTCCATCAATCATCCGGAGGAATGGAAAACACTTCTTGTCTCTATGGATTCGCTCCGATGCTTGTCATTCCCAAGAACACAAGACGAAAGACAGAGTCGTATCGGCCGGTGGGTCGGTTAATGCTGACAACATCATTATCATGTCTCTCCGATCTCTTTTTGTCCCCAAGATTTTTTTTGGAAGGGGGGAGGGGGGTTCGAAAAATCTCCAGATTGTATGTCCTCTTCTCAGTCTCTTGTGTAGGCGCTTTGCTCCTAATTCCTGGATGCACGATCACTTAGCCAGTCATTACTCTTTACATGGCCAGGGCAATGCTTGGGACTTGGGATCAGCACCTTCCATGATGGTTGGTTTGTTGGTTGGTTGGTCTGGTCGGATGGTTGGCTGGTTGTCGTTCTGTATTGTACGACAAGTGCTCAGTTGCGTTTACGGCTTCCACGAATTCACTCTGCTCTGGCCCAAGGCACCTCGTGGATCTGTTGACTCCCATGTTACGAGGACCCTCATAGATGAGAGGTTTGGATATGGCCGCCCGATAGAGAGTAGATGGGCGAGTCTACTTCTATGTCTGTGATAGCTATGGCGATGGTACACCTAGCTTGGGCCATGGTTTAATGGTCATCTTGAGAAGGATTGGACAGAAGTTGCTTCTGATGGGTTAAGTGCTCTGGGCGAGTGGCTTAACCAACCTTTTGCTCCAAGTTGTGGTAGTGGCGAACCAACCACGCTCCCTTATTGTACTCGAACTCGGAGATTCGAGAGATGGAGAGAGCACAGGGTGGCATACTAGACATACTCGATCTTGAAACGAAGGCGAGGATCAATTCGATGATAATATCGGCAAATTTATTTACTTTTTGGATTTCTTTAAAGCTATATGTAAATTCATGCTTGGTTCTATCTGAATAGTTTGGGGGATTTCAGCCTTTTTATGAGGAAAGAGAACTTGAAAATAACGTAGCACTTGAAAATTTCGTTCCGAGGAAGGCAATAGTATCATATAAACGACACTTTTTCTTGTTTGACTGAAGGCGCCTATTTTTGGAATTGGATACATTCCTATAATGTACTACTCATATTCATAAGATAACCATGAATAGTCCGATACTATGTTTCTACTGCG
Source organism: Tigriopus californicus (assembly GCF_007210705.1). Taxonomy (NCBI): domain Eukaryota; kingdom Metazoa; phylum Arthropoda; class Copepoda; order Harpacticoida; family Harpacticidae; genus Tigriopus; species Tigriopus californicus. Next base: position 10,935,219 of record NC_081442.1, read on the forward strand.
GTATTAATACAATGCAATTTAATATTTGTATTCTAGACAGAACTTATAGGATCAGGCAGCCGTATTCAGTTATGATACTTACTTTCTATCCTCTATTTCAATTAGTTTGCCTACATCGACGAAATTATGGTACAATTAACGGTGCATGTTGATATGGGCAGTCCCTCCGTCCATTATTATCGAAATCTTTGGTTCCAAGCGAACCACCCTGTACAACAGATTGGTTGGTTACCTCTGAAGCGAGTGACGCCAAGTTCCTCGGGTGATGAGAGAACTGAGGAAGAAGCGATTCAGAAGTGGTAACAGAAGTACGGGGAAGGCGGAGGAAATCCTATTATTTTTGGGGCCAACTCACGGTCAAAAAGTGGTCGAATGTTTCGAGGTCTTGAAATAGTTGGAGCTTTTAGAATAGTTCCTAGGGCTATTGAAGAAGGCAAGATTCTCTTTTATGCCTAGCGTGCCATATGAAACATAGAATGTTTAATCACACAAGCACATAACACATTCCTCTGACACTGACATGAATATAAGAATCTGTCGGTGGTGATGTAATGGCATTAATTTGAAAATTCTAGGCTCTTCCACGCTGATCGTTATTATTTATTATTATGGCATGTAACACTTTCGGCAAAAAGCAAGATCTCGAGAACCCCTTCCGCCAAGATGGTGCACGTTTTCAGGTCGAGTGGACCTTGGGGATTGTTGAATGGTAATTGTAACATTCGTTCCAACGTTAAGAAGTCCATCGAGTCGAAATGGCATGAAAAGACTTCAAAGGGGTTGTTATCAAGCAGTTGGAAATGAGGATTGGCCACCGTCATACCTACGATGAATTCCGAGACATTTGCGCCTGACGGGCAAGGATTGACTTGCTTGGCAATTGAGCCCCAATACTTGCCTCCAGTACTGAAATTGACCCAACTCCAGGCGAAAGAGAGCTCGTTTCAAAAACAAAATCCCGAATCCACCACCGAGTTCGTTTTCCAGCGCCTCTCTTTTGTAAATCAAAATCCTATTCTCTTCTGGTTGAAGTGTGCTTGGATCTCGTTTTACAAAAGACTTTGAATGTGGCTCACTTATTCATGTGGTGTCTGCATCATCGTCCGTGCAATACACTTGCCATGACAGGCAACTCTTTTTGATTAGAGCTCAAAATGCTATGGACGATGGAAGCAAAGCTTGAGGAATACCCGAATTAAACGCTGGGCTCTGTATCTTTCTTTTTGAATCCATGCCACTTGAAATTCCGACTTGTACATATTGGTGATGATGTCCGAGACCCTCCCATCCCAGACTTTTTCATAATCGATTGTGTTCTCTCGTGGTTGAGCCTCTTTTTTTTAGGGGGGGGGGGTTGAAAGAGAGCTCCTAAATAAAGACCTTTCTTCAAGTTGGATTTCAAACGGAAGCATTTGGTTGAGTGGTGCTGAATTGAATGTCCTTTGGCAATGGCGAAGCTTAGGCTTTTTTGAACTTGAGGTGAAATGCCATTCTATGCCAGTCAAATACGCATGCATATTGGCTCGCCTTTAAGTCTACTTTGGTCCGGACATGCTTTGTTCGGTTGTCCTGCTCAGAAAGTGGGCAAGTTGACATGCTAACAGACTTGAAGTGAGGCGGGGCACATGTTTTGGAAAGGGATGGCCTCACTGAAGGAAACCCGTGAGGTCAAGCATTGGGACTAATTTCGTGAGTCTCCACACGGACGATGATTGCCATCGTTAAGTTATCAAGAAGGCCGGTTGCCCTTAGTGCTGAGCGATCTTGGATGAGAGAGCTGAGGCATTTCCTGTTCTTATTTGGCGCACTTTTCGCTCAGTGTCGTCCGCCATGTGCTCCCCCATCATCAATGTTGCCCCCTTGTCATGATCTGGTGGAATCAGTCTGAGAGCCAAGAGCCTCGGAAGGTTTGAACGCTTGAGGTGAAATAAAGATCAAGTGAGTAAATGCAGAGACGAGTCCCCTACTCTCTCTCTCTCTCTCTCTCTCTCTTTCTTTCTTTCTTTCTTTCTTTCCATCTCTCTGTGAAGCGAAGTCAGCTTTGCTGATCTTTCTTTTTCTCCTCCCCACCTGTAGCATTTCAAGAGTCTCTTCCTCCGCCTCCATCCAGAAGATCTTTTCAGACCCAGACGCTTCGTTTGATAACGTCGAAATCAAGAACGGTCAAATATCACGGGAGGCTGGCGTTTGCCTAACAGAAGCTACAAGTTTTCCTTACACCAGCACATACACACACACACACTCCCCCCTCAAGAGCTCTTAGGGATTAAAACCTCGCCATCCTCGCCATTCTCGCCATCCTTTATGTTTATTTCGTTCGTCGCCACTACCGCCACCCAGCGAGGGCCCGCTACTAACATTTAGCGCGCCTGCTGTTGGGACGCTAGAGGCGATTCTCGTGCCCGCGTTGGTGTCTCACTCACTCGCAAGGAAGGTGGCGGTTCAATGAGCGCCCTCCTCGTGGAAGGGCGCGCCCGTGAACGCTTGGAAAGCGGCAAACGAGGGAGAGCCTGCAGAGAGCAGGTTTTGAAGGTAGTGCCGTGAGTTCAGTGAGTTCGGAAACAGCCCCACTTTGTTGCTTCTTGAATGCTCAAATTTTTGATTGCACCTGAGTTGGATCGCGTTCGAGGAGGCTGCTGATATCTCTCCACCCCAACAAGAACTAGCTAATTTGTTTACATTTCGTGTGTGTCTGCCCAACAAGGCAAAAAGGACAGTGGCTACCTGCATGCTTGAAAGCTGGAGTAGCGCATAAATTCATCCTTTTAAAGTGTCTATATTGACAGAAGATAATTTCGTGAACCTGAGAAGAAAAACCTCAACGCAGTTTTGATACTGCAAGTTATCAAGGTGATTAATTCCAAGCGATTGCAGGAGGAAAGAAGAATTCTCACATTTCGAAATTGAACCGACATTTTTGCTCTACACAATCCTAAGGTAAGACGCACACATGCACATCCTGACGGACATTCCGTCAACCAAAATTCCTGGGTGGACAAAATATCGCCAATACGGTATATATGCTTTTGGCCACTGACATGAAAACGAGAATCAAGGATCAAGGAATCCTTCCTAAATAAGTGGAATAGTTGACCAAATTACTGGCATAGCAAGACGCTTCTGAATTTTCCCATTTCACCTGATCCAATCGGTCACAAAGCATTGGAGAAAATCCTCTATGATGGATGATTGTTGTTGGGTTGTGGCTAGCTTGTTGGGCTATTGGTTGGCTGGTGGTTGGAATTGTCGGTTGGGCAGTGTGTAACCTTCTGAGGGTTCAATTAGTATGGACAACCTACTGGGACCCATAATGAAAGGGATCAGACCTGTCCTATCCTGTCCAGGGGTTAAAGATGAATTTCAAATGGAGAGAAATGGTCACCATTCACGATCAATGTTGTCCAACAGAGTCGTGAAATGAGTTGTTCACTGTTCTTCTTTTTCGCGATGGCTCGCCAACTTCTTCTTGTCTCGACCGAACTGGTTCTGGAAGGTGTTCACTCATTTTGAACACCAACATCATTGGACTATTTCTCTACGAGTTTCATTCTAATTTGATCCTCCCGCCATGATTGATGAGTATATAATGGGCAAAAATGGCCAGGCTTGATCTGGATTTTCATACTTTATTCGCATATGCGACACGAGTATGCGTTTGAGAAAGCTAAATATGACGAATGGCCTTATGACACTAGGTGTATCAATTATCACGTGTCTAAAAGTGGCTCGAGTTCTTCATGAATTATTTTACTATTCGCCACAGAGAGCGGCAATAACAATTGGACAAATGTAATCAATGATACTTGAGACACTCTTAGCTTTTTATCTCGGACGATATTCCAATTGACTCGTCAAGTACATGCATAGCCAGAACTATTTTAGACCAAGAATGTCTTCACCAGATTCCAGATTCCTGGCAAACTTTTTTGAAAGCTGACGGACCAAGGAGATGAGGAGAGCTCCAGAGTTGGTCTGGAATTTTCAACGTATGTGAAATATTCCGAATATTTGAAATATTTCCCTCCCATCCTCCCGAGCCAGCTCGTGGGTGAGAGGGGTCATGAAGAAAGCCAGCTTGGGGGTGGAACGGTGACCTCAGGGGTGCCCTCCAAATTCCAAAATAGCCCACTTTCCACAGATCCCATGCCCTGGAGGCCAAGCCCAAACGTCTCAAGTTCTGCAACCCTGACAGATACTTGAGACAATGGTGTTCAAGTCCAGAAGAAGTCAACCCATTTGGAAACATGTGTTATGAGCGGAAATCATTATCGTCCTCCCTAGAGAAGCAACAAGCTTAAGGGACGACGAAGACGTTGGGGCCACGAATGCCAAGATTCGAATCCATATATTATAATCTGGCCTGTAATTTTGCCAGAATCCTTATGCGTTCAAGAAGCCCCATCAGCTATTGACACGGAGGGAGATTGTCCTATGCATTATAGTCTTTATGGTGTCCTTATAGTAAATGCCAAACCCTACGAGGTTGTAGTCTGATAATCGTTGAACGTGAAGAACTCCGTCCTCTCCAAATCAGTTGACGTGGCTTGGATACCTTGTGTTCCATGGCGTATCTGTGTCTGTATGTTCCCATATTTAGCTCCAGGGATTGTCTTGTTGATCTCTTGGGGCGTCACTCGAGCTTATCCATGGTCAATGCACTTTCGCTAAGTTCTCGATCGGCTTAGCAAATACGGCTTCTTCAAGAAGAGATTGTATTTGAGAACAGCAGGCAAGGGGGAAACTGGTTTCACCATAAATCCTTTCACTAGCCTCGTCTAAAATGGTGCTTCAACCAGAGCTTTAATTGCATATTTTGGCCATTTTATGTCATCTGAGTGAAAGTGAGCGTCACTTCTCCAACTCCGCGGAAGTTCATTGTGAAAATCTACCTGATCCACAAGTCAGATCTTGTTGAAATAGTGACCTCATGAAAAATTCAATTTTCAAATCCACCCTGGTGGTCGGTCCATCCACTATGAAGACAGGTTAGATAGACAGACTCAAAGTAAACAACAAATCATATGGGAGATTTGCTCGAAAAGTTGGACGTTAAGTGCACCAGATTCTACTTGATTGTTGACCAAATCTCGGGTATTTAATAGAGAGAGAGGATCCAAAGTGGATATATGATTTGTAATGACCAGTTTCAACTCAGAGATGCCCTCAAGCTCACCGGGGTTATTCACACATCTTTGTAGATTTGAAATATCATTGAATTCAATTGATTCTCATGTGGATTTGGAGCCTGAGCTCTAGATTCTCCGGATAGCTCTCTTCTTGGACTTCAAGTTAGTGAATGAGCTATTTCATATTTTGTTGATTGGAAAAAGTTAGTTTTATTTTCAAAATTGTTCTCGTTTTTTTCTCAAATTCGATTTTGGTGTGGAATCCAGTCCCATTGTCGTTTACGCGACGATGTTCGTGAATGAAGCCAGATATCGAGTTGTCTGCTTTTTTGAGATTGCTGAGGCTACGAGGGTCCCTGTATTCTAGCTAATACGAGCAACAACAGTGTAGAGATAAGATCTTGGGCAGGTTGTTGTTCGATATGAATGCTTTATTGAAAGGAGTGTTTCAAACAGAGGCTATCAGATAGATATTTACTAGCACGACGCTTAAAGAATTCTTGCCCTTCTCTTCTCATTGAAAGGAGAGGAAGCACCCCCGTTTTAGCGGGAATTAAAATAATCCGGCCTCCTGGTGTGAGTAGTAGACAATTAAAAAATAATGATTCGCGACTCCAGCCACGTTCACTGGAGTTCAATTTTGAGGCTAAACGAGATGAACTCACGGGGTTTTGAATCTCACGTGATTTACGGAACTGCCATCGCGGTGGTAAGAATTTCTTTGACAGCAGGTTTAAAAGACGTCCGCTTGATGTTAAATCAACACAAAATTCCCATTGCTATGTTGAGTATCAGTGTGCTCGGAAATTGAGGCGAGATCAATTGTTTTTTATGCCAGCTGAATTAGCTCGACAATTGCTCATTATTGACAAATGTCAAGCCGATCATTTCGGTCTCTGCTGCAGACTTTCAGATTCTCACGAATCCCAAATCAAATACAAATTTTTGAAATACACTTCTTATCGGATAAGACTTTGAATTATGTCTTTACGATGTTGCTATTGCATTTCAAGACAATGCAAACAGTATGAGACGATAGCTAATCCAGCCAAAGAGTTCGGTAGGTGAACTATTCGGAAATCACCAAATTTAGATACATGCAAACATGTGTTCTGCACTGCGACCCTGGCTGAACGACGACTAACGTCATAAACAGATTAAAACTTCAATAAAAACTCTTTGGCCAAGATGACCTGCGGACGCAACGCAGTCGCCGTCATGCAAATTATGTGTTCTACAAAACTGGCCAAGCTTGTAATGGTTTCGGTCCCACACCATTACGTCACATCATCCATCTTCCAGCACGGCCAGAAATGTCCAAAAGATTTGGCTCTGTTTCCATTGATCAAATAGCCTCAATGAGAGCCATCCAAGTGCAATGGAAGTCTGGTGGTGTGATTACGCGACAGCTGCGGGTGTTGGTGGAGAAAAAATAATCAATATTGTGTCCTCCACTCGACCACCACTCCTCCATTTCGATGATTATTTGCGCCCTCTTATTCGGCATACACGCATGAACGTAATACCAAAAAGCCAGTGGCACGCAATGAATCCTCAACCACCATGGACAAACCAACCAACAAATACACCCAATATTCATTTGTGTGCAATGTCCAATTATTGATTCCGACATTCCGGGAATAGTTGACATAGATCAGGAAATAGTTTTCCATTGGGAAGAAGACCTTTAATTTGTATGCCTGAAGTGAACCAATCTGTCCAAATTATTATGCACTCTTTAAAGTGTGGGAAAACTGGTTATTTAACAAAGACGATTGTCTTGAAATGGCTCGTTGAAGAGCAACTCTTTCCTTTAATAAATGGAGACGCTCCAGGAGAGCCCAAGATAACAAGACAACGAGAAGTATCTGGGTAAAATATGTAAATCCTCAAAATTGTCTCCGGATTTCCGTGTCACCTGCTGGCCGTAAATCTGTCATGGGTCAACGAGACATGAACCGACAGAAAAAGATCTCTCCGATCTCTCGAGAAAGTCTTAACTGGTCAATACGACTTCTTGAGATGCTTCATTTCAAACAGGGTGATGTGCTATTTGTATGCGAGTCTGAATCAATATTCGGTTTGTCTACTCACTTCACCACTCGGTGGCCGAACAGTCGGAAAGCTCCAGGACAAGTTTCCCACAAAAAACTGTCATTCAGGAGTGAATTTGTCCGATTTCCCCCTCTCTCCATCTACTGTATCCGTCCCTCATTCACTTCATGAGCTCCGGGAAAGAATCTATTTGAGTCAACGGGATCGATGAATTCTATTCAAACGGACACAATCTGATGAAGCCGGTAATGGAAAACAATCCATTTGTCATGGACAACTTTCATGACTCCGAAAGAACTTGTAACAACTAACCAACCGTTTGAACACAAATTACAACATCCACCTGTGAAGGTCATCCTCATCTCCAATCTGTGTCCTGTAACAATTTCCAACATTTTTGGAAAAGTTCACGTGTTTTGGATGATTGTCGCACCCCTCAGCCCCTCGTTCGTTCGTTCGTTCGTTCCTTCGTTCCTTCGATCCGGCTTCCCCACTACTTACTGTTGTACACCACTCGGCGAGTCCATCTCACCCGAGAGAAGGGTCCATCATGGGCGCTGAATTGCAATTTGAGAAAAATATCCCTTGTTGTTGACGGGGTGCCGTGAACGAGGTGCGGAGCAAGTCGAGATGAAGGGGGGTTGAACCCAAGGCAACGTACCTGTTGGGGTGTTTTTGTGTCTGTTGATCGACCCTCGCTGAAAATCTCCTTCATCTGACAGGGGTCTCATTTCCAAACACTTGCTATGGACGTATTTTCACCCTCTCGGACGAATTATTGGGACAAAAAAGTGGCTTCTGAAAACTTGTCGGTATCGGTTGAAGTGTGAGGGTTTCACAGGACTGTGTTTTGCACTGATGCACTTTTTTTACGCCAAGTGGTGAAGGCGATTTGTGGAGTGAAAATACGGGACGCTTCATTGAAGTGGGTTTGTCTGAAGAGCTTGAGAGCTTTTGTCCTAACCCTGACCGTGCTCAGAAATGAGTTGATGAGAGGGTGCAAGTGGTGAAATGTTTTCCCCAATTTCATTCTCGAATTCCTAGATCCAAAGTCGAATGTCTGAGTAGAGTACTCGAAAATGGAACATCTTTTCACGTGTTAAAGTTGAACAATTGCGGCTCGAGAAACTTGTTGTACTTAGTATGTCTCCGGGCCGTTCAGATGTTTGTGTCGTTATTGACCATAAAATGTATAGATCCACGTTGTAAATGATCCCTTTTTTCTTGTTGTCAGAGTAATCAGTTTGTTTTCGTCAAGTTCTTGTTATTTACTACTATCAGTTAAATGGGCAGTTCAGCCCTGACCAGATCAGGCTGAGGCTGAAGCGAGCTTCGCCGTAAATCCCAACTTTTCAAGCTCAAGAATGGGGAACTGATGTTCGGATAAACTCCCTGTCCAGCTCAGCTCCGGACAAAAGGGATTATTTTCCACAACATGGTTCATTTTGTTCACTGATTTTTAACGAGCTTTCTATCGCTCCGTGGAAAACAGAGTGTCAGCTGTTGAGTTGTGGTTTCTTGAGCGTTTTCCAACGCTCTGGTCAGCTGATGTTTGAATGTTTTTTTGGAATTTTGGGAAGGCACGGTTTGAAGCACAAACAGACACATTGTTGACAAGTCAATGTTCTGATTTCAATCTTCTTGGGTATCAAGTTAACAGAGACCGGTCAAACTACCTTCAACCTGAGCCTGAGGAGATCGATCGAAAACTCTCAAGTAAAGTGAGGGCTTCAAAATATTTGCACTGATAACCAAGGACTTTTAGTATTGATTGTTTACCATCTCGGGGCGGGGTCACAATTTGTAAAAATGATGAGAATTTGATAGAGGGTGGCATCCTTCTTGGAGAAGGGATGCTCCAATGAAAATACTTTGTCTTTTCTCGCCCTCATAAATCTTGACTCGCAGCCATTACAAGCATAATTATTCAATACCTCTCTCCTTTTTCATGCAGGTAAGGAACTTGAGCAACATCCCAAAGCTTCCCGTCCAACTGCTTGGTTCATCGCCCGCGGTTTGGTGACTGATTTTTCCTGGAATTTCATGCCTCATCATAACTATGACGTACTTCGTCATCCAAACCAACTCCCACATTTAGACCAAAAAGGAAATTCCAACTTTCCGCAAAAAAAACCAACGCAAACTTATTTCTTCTCAAAGAAAACTATATCCTTCCGAGATTCCAACATTTAAACACTGGAATTCGGAAATGCTCTTTGAATTCTTGAATGTGTGCGTGTGTGTGTGTGAGAGCCATTCCAAAGCCAGTGAGCAACGGCGTACGGTTGAAAATGGTAGCCTCAAGACAGGCTTGTTGGCTTGCTGGCTTGCTTGGCTCTCACCTGAAAATGTCCGTTGGAAATCCGAAGGTCCTCTTCTTTCACCCATACCTTTTTGGGTGATGGCTTCAACGAACTGAACCCAAGAGGGCTCTCCGATTTACCTGGAGCGTTGGCGAGTAATTTAAGTCTTCTTTGCTCGCAACGGCTTTGAACGACTAGGATCATCTTTTTAAACTGACTTTTAACGGACATTCCGGAACGTGATTGCCTCCGTAGAGACAACACATGCAAATCCAAAGGAAGAACTCACACACCGATGACGATGACCTTTAACAAAAGCAAGTCCATACGGATTTTAAAAACCTCGAATGAGATGTTGAATTGTTGCTCATCGTTTTGAGCTCGAGCTGCGACTCTTTTTCTTTTTAACGGAGTTTTCTCTCCTCGGATTCAACCACCCTCGGGTGATATTGGCATGTTGTTAATGCCCAGCTTGCCATGATGGATTAATTCCCCGGAGATGGGCTTTATCTCGGCAATATCAGCCAAGACATCGAGCTAACTTGAAGGTTATCTTGAAAGTGACGCGAATCTTAAAAAGTGATTGTCTAACGGATGAACGCATTCGTTATTAAATGCATTATTATCTCAAGAATGTGAATGACGTCATGAGCAAGGTTCGAGTTTCAATTGTGAGATGTTTAGAATGATCAGCATTTTTCAATTGATTTGATAAGGAATGTGTTATATTTAAAGCATTTTGATGCCGTATGACCTTTTGAAATGGAATTGGCTGAATGACAGTTGTCATTGAACATTTAGGGTCGATCTCAATTCCAAATTTTCACCATAGAACCATAGAATTAAAGGGGGATGAGACGAAGAGAGGTTGGGTAAAAGGCAAGAGTGCAAACCATTCAAATTGACTAGAAGGGGAAAATGAAATGCATCTCATGATGATGGTAGATGGTTGTTGAACCATTGCATTTTCATAATTTTCTTTCGTGAAAACCTGGAAAAATTCGCAGAAGAGTAGTGTAATCAAATTGAAGCACAATCATTATTGCACCTGGACTTAATTTTTGACCCGTTCTCATCTGGTCAATTTGAGAGCGTTTGGAATTGAAGAGTGCCCTTTGTGTTCAGTGGAAGCCATTTTCCAGATCTCGCACACGATTCACCACCAAAATCTTGGCGGGTGAGGACGAGAATTGAGAGGTCTTGCGAGACTTCTGTGGAAGTGCAATCAAATCAATGTTGCACATGATCGGACGAACCCACCAATCGCCCCTCTCTCTTTCACTTCACAGGGCAACTAGTTTAGCCATGTGTTTGTCTAAGGGTGTCATCTGCTGAATGAAGAGTAAAAAGGGGACCCCTTTTCCACAGAAATTCTCATTAATTAGTCTTTCACAGAGCGAAGCAACGAACGAACGAACTACGGAGCTTGTTAAGACTAAGAGCCTTTCCGCAGCTTGCCATGGTATTTCGGGCTCCAATGCGAACGAGAAATTCTTGGCATTCCTTGATTCTAACGAAGGAATTGCTTTGCGCACTGCTGTCAAGGGACATGCAAGAAATTGTTTGAATATCTTTGGTCGACAGAGATAGGACGAGCTCCAAACGAGTTAACGAGCCCGTTGAGAGTGGTCGGACATTTCGCTGCTCTTAATGATGGCGGCTTGCATGGAAGGATGCCTAATACACTCATGCACTAGGGGCGAGTATCCAATGGTCATTGTCGCGTTGACATCATTGCATGGCTTATCATTGACTTCCATTAACCCGCGGTCCAAAAAGTTTCTCCAAAGGAAATTGTCTAGATTATCGGTTAGCGGGATGTTATCCGTTGAGCGCCTCTTTCAAGGGTTATTAGCGCTACTTTTTTCTGTGTAATCCTTCACGGTGGTCTTGAGACATTTTTATGTTTGGACTGCTCGCTCGCATCTCTCATCTCCTTTCTGGACCAAGTGTTCTGCTTGAATTTATGATCTAATTTGAGATTACAGTAATTGCTCGCTCCCATGGATGGAGCAACAATTGTGATGGGAGAGAGCATTTCGAGGAGAGAGGGGAGAGCATGCAAAGGGGACGGGGCCAAACATCATTGAGAGACTTCCAATTTTCTTGTGATTCACTTGGAATGACATGACAGATTTTCGATTGGTCACAGTGATGTACAGTCCCGCCGCTCAAATGTTCTCCCCCTTACGACGACGACAACAACAACAACAAAAAGTTGGGGCTGATCATCAATAATGGTGGTCGAGACACGTTTCAAAGCGCTTAAAAGTTGTGTTTCTATCTGGCAAGGAAAGAACGGATCTCTATAAAAGTTTAATGACACGCTAACGAACATTCCCAGTGCTCGCCCTAAATTTACTGCGTGTTGCAGATTTTTTAGATTTGCCAGTATCCTGGTATTTATGTATTGAGACAGGGGAGGGAGGATATACACTTTCAGCCACCACTGCTCTCTAATTTCGTGGTTACCAATGTTCAACGGAGAAAAATCATAAATTAAATTACCATTTTTGGTTAGTCGGGAGGGGCTTTGAGCTTGACTTCTGAAACCAAAGAGCGAGCTCTTATTCCATGACACCATTTGGATTTTTCCAAATTCTTCAAAATTGGTGGGGGTCCCATCCAGTAGACCTTCGGGTAGCCTCATATCACACTGAGTTAAAAGCCTCAGTCTGAGGGCTTTTAGTACGAGTCCTGCTATTTCTAGTCATGAACTTGTCTCAAATCCTAATGTTACCATGTTCCAAACTAGGACTAGAGCTTGAATATGGTAGAAAAAGAGAGAAGCCGAAATGCTCGACAATTAAATGATGGGAATCAATGCATGTAAAGGGAGATACAATGACACCTTGAGGAACGCCATCCGTCCAGTTGGGAAGCGACTGGATGTATGAAACTTTCAAGAGTTGTTGAGTGATTTTGCCTGTGCTCTTAGTGACAGAGAGCTGAAATAGCTAAATAGTTCTGCAGAACCGCCAATTTTGCCATGAATGGTGTGTCAGGAATATTTTGAATTCAGCTAGATTTTCCCCTTGGAGGCATATTCCGTGATGATGCATCCTGGTGTAAAAAGTCCAGTCAAATTATCTCAATCACCCTGCTGCCTGCTGGCATACGGTACGGCATGGAAACTGGTGAGGGTAGAACCCCAAAAGCAATTTCTTTCTTAACATGGTACGACCAACCTCATGAAAGGCCCCGGTTAAACTTGTTTCGTGATGACCGCCCTAATTTTCCTAAGCATCCAACAACCAGTCCGTGTGCTTTACCTTCTACCTTGCTAGAGGTGATGGTAGTGGCTCACAAATTCAAGGAGTTTTTTTTAAGAATGATCTCATGCAATCTTTGGCCGAGAAGTTTTTTCTTGGTTTAAATTTTTCAGGAAATCCTCTATGGAGATCCCTTATCAGCTCATTAGACTTTTCAGCCCCGAAATGTTTGCTCTCGACCTTTTTTCAGACCATGGCGAAGTTGGTGTCCAGACGCATTTCTCATGTCTCTCTAGGTCTGGCTTGAAGACAGTAGACGACTTCCATTTTCTAATCAATTGGGCTCTCAAGCAACATTGATTGATGAGCCTATTCAACATTATTTTAAAAGCAATTCATAACCACGAGTCTATCCGATTGCCCTAGGACCCATGTATGATTGATCAATTTGTTCAGGAATAACCGGACGAAAACCACCGCCTTTTTGTTGGCGCTCATTGTCGATTCGAATCTCTATGAACTTTCCATGATCAGTAATCAGAGAGTCACTCGCTTCATTTCTATCTTTCCATTAATAGAGGCAGAGGCAGAGAAGGGGAAGATACCCAATGAGAAAAAGAAAGAAAAACAGGGATGAGGTTGGTAAGCGGCTTAGTTCAGAACGCTCTCGAGGCTTTATAAAAGGGCTTTGTGGCGTATGCCCCCTTCCACTCGTATCAATTTGAAAGCCAGGGAGAAAATCGTAGGGACAAAAAGTCCTCATGTGTTATATTTTCATTGAATTCCACTTTTTGTTCCAACCTCATCCAACCTCTGGGGGGACGAGCCGAGAAGGAGCGGACGAAATAGTGGCCACCTAACGATAATGCTAACTAATTGTTGGCACGGCTCAAGAATAATCTCCGGGCAAAAAGTCAAGAATCATTACGACTGACTGATAATAAATTTGGGCTCGTAGGCGGAAAAAACATAGTGGCTGTATGTTCATTTAAGCACTTATTGGTGGTCGCATGACCCACCATTGATTCTCTACACATTGTGTGATAGAGTCATTATCTGTGGAGCCGCATTAGCTGGTTTCTAATATTCAGGGTGACCCAATGACGCTGAAAGTAAATCCGAATCGTCAAGACATTCCCGGCGGGAAATCCGACGCCACCCATTGCTAATAAGTGCAAAAACACCATTTTGATTCTCCTTGTTCTCAATCCGAGATTCAGTAATCGTGGAGACATGCACATCATGCTGAGTGGCGGTGAAAGATTTCCCCGCACTTGTCATAAACCAATTGAGTGAAGAGTTCCGCAAAGTGAACGAACGGTTTTCATTGTTTGGCTCGGGTAGGCATCGTCCCAACAGGGGTTTCGGGAACACATCTATTTGAAGATCGTTTGGTTTGACTCTCTTTGTCCGAACGGCTTCTAATTGATTTTCATGAATCGCCGGAGGCCTAGCCCATGTTGTTATTATTATTTGCAGGGGTGAAATTAATAAATTACTCCTTGCGGTCCAAGCCCACCATTGTTTTGCGTTTAAAAGAGAGACAGCGAGTCCATTATTACATCTGAATCAAACCAAGAAGCCTGAGAAAATTACCCTCTCGCGAGTCTCCTTTGTGTATCGAGAGCCAATTATTATAGGACCATATTCAATTCTTTGAAAGCGACCATTTGTCAAGGTGCTAAATCTGAGATTATAAGCGGTCATTTCGCTTCTTCCAGCTATTTGCAGCCGGAGATTGGGAGGCCTACCTGCCAACCAGATCGTTATCATTTAAGAGCTTCCAAATTTTAATGAGAGCTTCGTTTTCTCCATTTTCAGGTATGTCACCCAATTCAACATCCAAACGTCAATGCCTTACACGTACAGTGTGTACAGTATGTGAACCATCTAGTACTAAAAGAGAGAGAAGACGCATTTTGTGTCCACTCGGATAGTGAATAATGCTCGGAAGGGCTGCTACACCAAAATGGCTTTCAACATTAATTTGTCAATCACCTGTCTCAGGGAACAACAGATAACAGAGAATTCCCGTTTTTTATGCCACATGAATTCCCTTTTTTGATGAGTTTTCGAACCGTTGATGAGAAATGCTGATTCAATCTTGACGCTCTCACCCCCAAAAATCAAGAGTGACTGACAATGCTCCAATTTTGGGAAAGGGAAATAATCATCTAGAAATAGATCCTCATTTTGAAAAAAAAGGTTCAAAAGTGAAAAGAGCGACGTTTCGTGGTCGCTCTAAATGGCTTTACCGCAGACGGACAAGTGACAAAACATGTCATGATTTGTGGAAAAAAAGAAATTGGGACCTTCATTTTCTGACCGGAAGCGGTGGCATTGTTTCTTTGTTTCACCTCACCATCCAAGAGATAAAAAGAGAGAGAGACACACACACACACACATTCAGAGAGGTCAAGACTTTGTCGATTCCGACTCGTTCCCGAACAGTAAAGGTGAAACCAGTTTCATGTACAATACTTCTGAGGAACTTACTTCTTCTGAAGCACTATCTAGTTCATGTCAGAAGTTGCTTTCGACATTTTTTGGTCATTGAACCAACGTCTGTTGGACATTCTTTGAGGCATATGATTAATTGATGTCTTGCCAGGCTTACAATCCATCATAAATGACTTAATTACTTGCCATGTCGTTGAAGAGGGGGCATACGGCCTGGACGTTAAACCATCACAAAAAGCGACGACAAATCGAGCGTTTTCATCAAACAATCCACTGCTCTTGTATGCAGTAAATGTGCCATGCAGTCAATTCCCCGACGTCATCACACATTGCTCGTTACTTTCTAGATATGTTAGGTGAATCAGTTCCAATTCTGGAAAAATGCATTCAAACTCACACTTGACGTAGTAGCAGAATGTCGCCAAACTGCCTTCATGATGAAAGACCTAGCATGCTGGATTTACGGTTGTCCCTGCCCAAATATTATCCGGGCACGTCCGTCCGCTCTGAGTGCCCATTTACCAACTGACTTTTGGTGTCCCCATGAAATTTTGAAATATGAGGGAAGCAAGCTCCAGAACCCCTCCTGTCGCTTACCTACCCTACATTACATGGAAGACATCTTTATGCCAGAGTTTTCGTAATTGGTATTTACGTATATGTTCGCAATCGCAATGTGAAATGGCATGGAATAAGTGCCTACAGGGCTTGAGGACGTCGTGCACCACTCAAGACAAGGTACAAAAGATCCAATGTATGAAGATGATCTAATTTTATCTAGATTGAGGATGTTTGTAACAAATTTAGCCCCAGGCATCATCCAGCACTAGCAGCTTGCTCCATTGTGCTCGGCATGAACTGTAATCATGCTTTATGACACAGGCCAATTTTTTTCCACCCGTGTACTTATACTGTACGCACAAGGCTTTGAAGAAGGTTCACCACAATCACAATCCATCCAGTCGTAATACTACTACTACTACTACTACTACTACTACTACTACTACTACTACTACTACTACTACTACTACTACTACTACTACTACTACTACGTACTACTTGCTCCATTGTGCTCGGCATGAACTGTAATCATGCTTTATGACACAGGCCAATTTTTTTCCACCCGTGTACTTATACTGTACGCACAAGGCTTTGAAGAAGGTTCACCACAATCACAATCCATCCAGTCGTAATACTACTACTACTACTACTACTACTACTACTACGTACTACTACAACAACAACTACTATTGCCACTACCAACACGACGACTACTCACTCGTTTATGTAGTGCTTGGCTACTTGTGCCGCTCATACTGCGGACGTACAAACCACTGAATTCAAAGATAATGGGCATGTAGTCATGTTTTTTTGTTTTGTTTTGAGAGGAAACCACGTTGGGCTATTGTATCAAAGATCGGTTCCAATGGGGTAGCTCATCATATCATCACCACCTCGTGCTGTAAGTTTATGGGGTTTTCATCGATAATCAGAGGTGGGTTTTTGCATCTGGAAAGCCCTCCTGAAGCTTCGCGTGGCTCCTTATTAATATGGATGTGTAAGCCTGGAATTGTAAATGATCGTCCACAATGGCGAGTGTGTATATCTTTCTGTGTGTCATTTCGTGGAAGAAAGAAGTGAAATGGATGGCGTCCGTCCCGTTCGAGCCCATTGAGGGTACGAGTGGCATTTTAGTCCGTGCTCAGTCGGGTTCCACGTCCGGATGATGATATTTAGAGGCAAACACATACATTTGCTTGGACATAAGTCTCAGTGGCACCCTGTGGGGGGCTTCCTGGCTACACACATCGAGGTGAGGTGGAGAATTCTTTACACTCAGTCTCTTACCTCATAGAGATAGCTCAAGTTGAGCACGATACTCGCTTTTAGCTGCTTAGATGAGGCTTCTTCGTCTGCAACTCTGTCGTTTTGGTGTTTCATTTCCACTTTTTTCCACGTCCAAAATCGGTTATTATTTGCGTCTGTCCTGGGTACGAATGGAGTGTCATGTTTCGGATAATGGAACGCTGAGACACCTAGCTTTGGCATGTCATGAGGAGGAGCTTTGGGGGCAACCCTGTTGGAGTTATGCGTAAGTGTGCAAAAGTTCTCTGCATAATTGTGGGGTAGTTGGCCAGAGCAAGAGCGGGGGTCGCTCATAGATAGACCCTTTAGGGTAGAGGAGCCATCATTAATTATGCCATTGTTACCCATCCTGAGAGCTAAATGATACCAAAAGTTGCCCATGGATGCAAAACACACAGACCGAGAAGACTGGGCAAACAAAGCTGACCAAGGAGACAAAAGCCATTGTCAGATTTTGTGAGGGGAGAACAAACCAGAGCAAAAGGGCATCCCTGAGCGCGAGGACCTTGCATAAACTAAAGTCCAATTAGGGATGGTTTCCCTTTGGCTCTTTTTTCTGGAAATCTCTTCTCTTGTACCGCTATACTATGTGAGCAGTGTGTACTGTAAAAATTCTTTCAGCTAGTGGATGGACAGCAGCTTCTGTTTGCTTTTTCTGACACACCGAAATCCAAACAGGGCCGTCTTTGTACTCGATTTTGCAAGCGCTGTCATGTTTCATGTAAAACCGTGAAAATCGCTGATTGCATGCAGAGTTGAATACATCAGGAGGCCCCTGTCTCTCAGCTAGACATGTTTGAAATTGAATCCCCCTCTGTAGCACTAAACTGCGAATCCCTATTCACAGCCAATCCGCAAGTTCGAGGCCTGATTCCTCCACCAGAAACTTTGGTAGCACCGCCCTCTTTTCTGACTGACTTGGATGGGAAAAAGTCTGGCGCCTTTTCAACATTTTGAGAACAAGCTTGGGAATGTTGCTCCTCTGAGGCTGATCTTAATGACAGTGATGCCCGCTGACCTCTTGTCAAGCTTGAGAAACTGACCCACAATGGTTGCCTTTCTTGCAACCCCACTGAGTCACGTTCCCTGGATGCCGTGAATACCCACTTTTAAGCATTGTTTACGGATGAGTCCGCCCGGAAAGGGTGACCAATGTGGAGAAATATGATATGACTAGTGACGGTTTCTAATGGGAAGAAAACCGCAGGTTGGAATTGGAAGGCCCCTGTTTTGTTTGTGTGAGAATATTGGTTCAGATATGCAGAGAGAAATCCCTGGGATGAGTTACGTTGAAGGGTGCGGCTGATCCTCAAATTGCAGTTGCGTCGTGACCTGGAGCCAATCTGTCTTGCAAATTTAGTGCAGAGAGCAGTTCGGCCAGGGGGCCAAGTCAACCCTCATTTTTCGCGTTTTGAGGGGCTGAGCTTCATGTTCTTCCCACAACCATCATCTTTGTCAGTCCTGGGTTAGCATTTAAAGACCCAGATTGAATGTGCAGAAATTTGAAAAACGTACACGAACGAATGTATGTAACTATCAAGGGTAAAGAGGGTAATTTTCATCATAATCAAAAGCCCCCTCTTCGTTCAGCCCGTCCACACACAGTCACTGGCTCGGGTCGGTACCCTTGGCCCACGGCTCAGATCTTGATCTTCTTTTCATCAAAAAATTTCAAATCCCATCCAACCAAAGGGGGATATTTTGAGGGTTGGCAGTGATGAGATTTGGATTTGAATTTTCTCAAGACTGCCTCTCCTTCACCGGGCATTCAAGTTTGGTGGCATACTCCAAATCTATGTCAATTCATGCACACATCCAGACTGCTAACCAGGGCACGTGTTCTCTCATCATTCAAGCATTGACAAAGCGCCGAACGAACGAACGAACATGCGTCGACGTCACTCTCCAGATCTCTTTGTTTTTATTCGAAGCTCTCCCTCTTTCTCTAGAACACACACTCACACACCTTCAAAAATGGCTGTTGAGCTCTCAGCTTCCATCCGGTCGTGGTTGTGGTGAGATCTTCCAAAGAAAGCCGGCCAACCCGAGTAAATTCACATGATCGCACTCAAACAAAGAGGATACGATCGGTAGCGCAAACCATAGCAGTAGCGGGAATGGTAGTATGAGTAGCACAACATAGGGTCCTTCTTTGTTCTTGCTTGCAAAATTCCCATAATGACGAAGGGGTCAAACAGACTTGGGAATTTGGTCTTGATCTCAGCCAGAGCGTGTGCGAGAAATGAGAGTGACAGAACTTGTTCTCAAACCAGGCGGAAGTCAGTTTATGTCGCTACCGGGAAACTAATTCAGGTGGCATTCCCGGACCAATCAAGCTTTGGAAGTGTGTGAACTTCGTTCGCCTTAACCTACATATCCATACATAAACGCCAACGTTCAAACTTGAATCTCGAGACCGGACTTGAAGCAATTGCGTCTTGAATTGGGCCTGACATCAGAAAAGGTGGAGCCAAGGAGGGGGCATTCCAAAGGGCGTGAGAAAGCGCGTTATAAAACCAACAGTCGCGTGGCAGACAGGAAAATTGTCGGGACTTTTCAGCCGTCAACTGTGCTCACACAATCCGAGGTTCATCTGTTCTTTGACAAGCCAAGCACCGATTTCCCGAGTACGTGAAATACCTCTATGGTGAAATATGGTCAGGATGAGATGATGACATGATCAGTGTTCTGGGAAATTTCCAGTACTCGCAAGATTTCTTTTGTCGCATTGCACAGTTCCATGAATTTTTTGAGTTTTTGAAAAATTAGACTTTACACGGTAGTCCATGATTTGGAGGGGGAAAATAGTTTTTAGTAATTAGCTTCTCTGTTTCTCGGTGTGTGTGTCTCCGTTTGTCAATGCTAGAATGTTTTCTCTCGATCTGAATTTAATTAGGGGTGGGCTTACACAAAATTGTCAATCATCCTCAGCCAACCTGAACGCGAAACAAGAGAAACAAGAGTCCAATTTTCGTCCAATTTTTGTCCAACAAAGCGACAGCCGGGGATTTCGCCCCCCCCC